>NC_088297.1:26229761-26453465 GCF_032854445.1 Liolophura sinensis | reverse complement strand
CTAAACGACAGTGGACATTAATGAGTTTTTTTCCGCCTTGAGCTTTGTGACAGCTACAGGTACAAACCAATTGGCAATTTTGATGGGAGGCTACCCTTTCTGATACCATGAACTTTCAATAAAGTATCATAATAATTGATAAAAATATATCATCTTGAAATAACAGATATAAATACCGATGCATATAGAGATATATACCGCACGTAAACTGCGCGAGAGAGGTCTTTTCTCTACACAATACTCTGATAAGCAAAACCCAGATCAGATTCGCGAAGGAATGGGCGTCATGACCCATTGATGACCTATGGATTATTTATGGATGCGGCACTCCCAAGAACTGAGCTACATGTATATCTGCTTGGCTGTGACACTTTGTTAAAAATATTGCATGTATGGAAACCATTATACAAAGAAATCAAACCCATGTTTTAAATGTCAAGACCAAATTGAGCTAAATACGAAGATGTCCTACATCAAATGTAAACAGAATATATGTGGCACAAACGAGTACTCAACATGTGTACAAATGGCAAGTTTTGATTGTTCTGCGACAGGATTGGTGGGAAAATCAGACTCATTACTGCATTCTACATTTGCTATCAGAATGGTACAGCACTTTTTTTAAAATATGGACATGTCCAAAAAAATACAGTAGCTCATGATGGCAGGATGGTTGACCGTCATTATTCATCACATGTGTCATTCCAAACGCATGTCGCTGAAGTTGGGCAAAACAACAAACACAACTTCTCATATATTTCATCCATTTGCAGGCCAAGATCAACTTTCACAAAACCTTGTTTAACCTTCTTTTCTTCATATCTGTTATTCGAAAGTTACGTCGCATTAGGGTAAGTTAAACTAGACATTGGCCCTTTCCAATAAATTAACAAATTAAGAAGGTTTTAGAAAATTGAATTACGAAGTGTTTTGTTTTGTAAAGGAAATATACAAGACGCCTGATAATTGATTTATTTTACACCAACAGGCGTTCAAATAGCCACAGTTTTTAATTTCAAGATGTAGGTTTTTGTCTTAAATGCATGTATATGAAATCCCACGTATAACCATCCCAAGGCACAGCACAAATTTGATAAAGCCTTAAAGACGTAAGCACCTTCATGACATGATTAAAATTATTGTCATGAAGTCAGCTCACCATAATAACGGTGGTTTACAGAAGACATGGTGTATTATATGTCATGAGGTCAGCTCACCATAATAACCGTGGTTTACAGAAGACATGGTGTATTATATGTCATGAAGCCAGCTCACCATAATAACCGTGGTTTACAAGAGAAGACATGGTGTATTATATGTCATGAAGCCAGCTCACCATAATAACGGTGGTTTACAGGAGAAGATATGGTGTATTATATGTCATGAAGTCAGCTCACCATAATAACGGTGGTTTACAGAAGAAGACATGGTGTATTATATGTCATGAAGTCAGCTCACCATAATAACGGCGGTTTACAGAAGACATGGTGTATTATATGTCATGAAGCCAGCTCACCATAATAACCGTGGTTTACAGAAGACATGGTGTATTATATGTCATGAAGCCAGCTCACCATAATAACCGTGGTTTACAGAAGAAGACATGGTGTATTATATGTCATGAAGTCAGCTCACCATAATAACCGTGGTTTACAGAAGACATGGTGTATTATATGTCATGAAGCCAGCTCACCATAATAACCGTGGTTTACAGAAGAAGACATGGTGTATTATATGTCATGAAGTCAGCTCACCATAATAACGGTGGTTTACAGAAGAAGACATGGTGTTTTATATGTCATGAAGTCATCTCACCATAATAACGGCGGTTTACAGAAGACGTGTATTATATGTCATGAGGTCAGCTCACCATAATAACCGTGGTTTAGAGAAGAAGACATGGTGTTTCATATGTCATGAAGTCATCTCATCATAATAACGGCGGTTTACAGAAGACGTGTATTATATGTCATGGAGCCAGCTCACCATAATAACGGCGGTTTACAGAAGACATGGTGTATTATATGTCATGTAGTCAGCTCACCATAATAACGGCGGTTTACAGAAGACATGGTGTATTATATGTCATGTAGTCAGCTCACCATAATAACGGCGGTTTACAGAAGACATGGTGTATTATATGTCATGAAGTCAGCTCACCATAATAACCGTGGTTTACAGAAGAAGACATGGTGTATTATATGTCATAAAGCCAGCTCACCATTTTAACGGTGGTTTAGAGAAGAAGACATGGTGTATTATATGTCATGAAGCCAGCTCACCATAATAACGGTGGTTTACATGAGAAGACATGGTGTATTATACGTCATGGAGCCAGCTCACCATAATAACAGTGGTTTACAGGACAAGACATGGTGTGCTATATGTATATACGGCAATTTATAGCGGTAAGATCAAACAGAGCTACTTGACCACTCGCTAAACAAGGCGGCCTTTGTCCACCAGAATGCCGAGGTCAAGACTGGACAAGGTGTGCTAAGCCCACGCCTGTAGATCCCGGAGCACAAGGTACCACCGCTTACCATCGAGGTAAACATTGCTCTCATTATCCATGTCATAGGGGTTTCTTTGTCCCGTAAGCCAGTGAATAGCGGTTACCATCGGGAAAACTATTTGACGCCGCGATATTTGTGACACCCGCGACGTGGCGTTAAGCCATAATCATTCATTCATTGTAACACCCAACATGGCTAATTGTTGTTGTGGTCGTGTGTAGAATTGTTGTTATTAAAATACGTTATTGAATACATACAGGTAAGTAAACGTGCAGGGAAATGGGAAGCATGTCTCGTGTCAAGGCGAGTTTCGGGTTCAGTAGGCTTTCCTGTAGGGGTTAGTTATCGATTCAGAATTCTGGCTTAGAATAAATACATTTGCTTTTTGTAAATTACAATTCATCTTGATCACCAGGTTCCATATAACCATGGACACAGTAAAAGGCTAGAATCTAGAATAGAAGCCTCATCTCCATGTACGTTGAGAATACGATTGAACTCACAATGTTTGATTAAGAAAGTCTCACCATATTGTGTGTGTGTGGTGCTGGTCGGAGGTAAGAACACGGCAATATGACATATGCCTTGACTTACAGAGGATAGAATGTTGTCAAGAGCACTTGTTATAAGTACCATCGAGGTATGGTATGCGGTGTGTGAGGTCAAACAGGCGCTTAGTGGCTCTGATATCGCCTGTTAATAGCCAGCATCTGTCTGTACATGTAGAGCCTAACTTGATACATATACTCGCAACCTAACGATATGACTTACAGATAATGTCACTGTGGCGTTAAACCCGAATTGCTCATACATTTTATATTCTATATTTATATGTTTTCGTTTCAACCAACTCAGAGTTCGAACTGATGTATCTAAGAAAAAACCGCGCATTTTTGTTGTTTTAGGCAGTAATTGTTGTTCACGTCATTTTGTCAGTAGAGTACTGTCCTACTCCGACAACTAACCCAAGGCGATACACGGTTTAATATTTTGGTTTTATTTAAATCGGTCTGACAATGCCGATACGGTGTTTTACAGACTGCCAGAGACATGGAGATGAGTGACAATACAGCGAAGAGGTCAGTTTTTCGCCGATCGTGTCTGTGTGTCTGTATAACCCATGTCGGCCGAATCAAAATTTCGTAAACTTCCTGTTACATGTTTGTGATTCTTCCAAAATGTTCACTATCTCTTTGTCATTATCAAAAAGTATTCAATTCATCTCTTCTGGATAGTACTAAATGCACTGCCATTTTGTGAAACGGCAATGTCATTTTCGTGCTGTTGCTGCGATTTTGTGTAGAACAGTTTGGCCATTTTGTGTTGCCTAACATTTGATTAACGGTATCACCATTTTGCGTGGTGTTGCTACGATTTTGTGTAGAACAGTTTGGCCATTTTGTAATTCCTAACATTTGAGTAACGGTACTGTCATTTTGTAAGCTTGGCTGTTATTTGTATGATGATAGTGCTAGTTTGTAAGTGTGCTATTATCTTGTATGGCGCAGTACTGTCACGATGTAAGCATGTTGTCATTTGTATGACGGTGCTGCTATTTTGTAAGCATGCTGTCATTTGTATGACGGTGCTGCTATTTTGTAAGCATACTGTCATTTGTGTGACTGTGCTGCCATTTTGTAAGCATGCTGTCATTTGTGTGACTGTGCTGCCATTTTGTAAGCATGCTGTCATTTGTGTGACTGTGCTGACATTTGTGTGACTGTGCTGCCATTTGGTAAGCATGCTGTCATTTGTGCTATCATTTTGTAAGCATGCTGTCATTCTGTATGACGATGCTGCCATTTTTTCGTGACGGTGCTGCCATAGTTTCGTAACGGTGCTGCTATTTTTTCGCGACGGTGCTGCTAGTTTGTGTATCGCCGAAGCAATCTCTGGAACAAAGTCAGGCAGAGGCCTCTCTCGTTTTGTATAAGGTCTAGGGTGAATTAAATGTCATTGCTTGACCAAAATGAACCAATCGTGGAACAGGATAAAGGGAGAGACCGCCCTGTCATAGAATATAGTATTTACTGTGCACAACACAAGGTTAGACGTTTGTTTGTGTTTTATGGATTTACTAGCCATTTACACTGTTTTGCCAATGAAAAAATACACCAAACATGTTATTAAAATAACACAGAATGATAATACCAAATGGTATTACATGTGAAAAGTTGGCCAAACAACTAAAACAGGGAATGTAAAACGAATCAAATATGTGACAAGTGCCTATAACATTATTGACTAGGCAGGTTTAAACCTTATGGAGCTCATGTCAGGGTTCATTTCACACCAAAACTGCTCTAACAAATGTAACGGGATATTTGACTAGCCAGACAAAGCTAACAGGTAGCCACAGATAGAGGAGTTCGAGCTTCGCCGTCCCACCTGAATACAGCCACCGTTCAAACCCCTATCCCCCTCCCCCTCCCCCAGACAACCCTTTTACACACACCATGGTGGTCTTACAACGGGTTCGTCGACATTGTTCGGATGACGACGCAAAATTGATCGTTCCCAATCTATGGCCTGGCAAAACGCAGATCGATAATCGATAGCATAGATTTCTGTGTTAGGGTAACTGGATAACTCAAAGTTAAAAGCCTGCCATGTAACACTAACTCGCCTCCCCCACCCTCCCCTCCTGCCAGGAAGACAGGCTTGTTTGTTTATCTTTGAGTACGTGGCTACATGGGTGTGAAAACAATTGGTACATCTGACTGATTTGTGGTAGATTAGCCTACATACATGTCACGCGTTTGTGTCACGGTAACACGTGCCACATACACAAGGCCTCACACATGTGAACAACGAAAAAAAATCATAAGAAATTGTTGATAGGTATGTGACGGATTGAGGTGTTTTCTTATATCGGTCTGTCCACTTTTTTCATTTATGAATCTTAGCATAATTACCATGAATTTTACCTAAAACCTTAACATCATTACTATGAACTTTTACAGTGGACTTTGGCATACTTATCATGAACTTTTACTATGGACTTTAGCATACTTACCATGAACTTTTACTATGGACTTTAGCATACTTATCATGAACTTTTACTATGGACTTTAGCATACTTACCATGAACTTTTACCATGGAATTTTGCATACTTACCATGAACTTTTACCATGGAATTTTGCATACTTATCATGAACTTTTACTATGGACTTTAGCATACTTATCATGAACTTTTATCATGGACTTTAGCATACTTATCATGAACTTTTATCATGGACTTTAGCATACTTATCATGAACTTTTACTATGGACTTTAGCATACTTATCATGAACTTTTACCATGGACTTTAGCATACTTATCAACTTTTACCATGAACCGCATAAGAAGCTTACCATAGGTACCATCATCTTTTAACATCTACCTTACCATAATTACCACAAACCCTTACCATGATTCTTAACCCTAACCCTTAATATAAACTTTACCTCCGTCGTATAGATGAAATATTCTCAACAACGTGGAGGGGGGGAGGGCTCCGTGGCTCATTTGGTTAACGCGCTAGCGCAGCGTAATTACTCTGGAGCCTCTTCCAAATTCGGTCGCTGTGAGTACCCAGCGCACCCTGGCTTCCTCTCCGGGTCTTACGTGGGAAGGTCTTCCAGCGACCTACAGATGGTCATGGGTTTCCCCCGAGATCTGCCTGGTTTCCTCCCACCATAATGCTGGACGCTGTTATAAAATAAATAAATCTTAACAACATGGCCTCAGAAAGGATTAGATAGAGTATGCGTCAAAACAAATTGCATTATGAAAAAAGAACGTCACAAAAAGAAACAAAAAATACATATCAGCTGAAAGGCGACTTCACTCGTTATCAAATCGATTGGATAATGCTTTATTAATTCTCTTGTTTAATCATCAGAATTTACTCCGGGTCCTGTTGGTATGCTAGCCCTCTGGGAGTTTAATAAAAGCAAAATGATCAGTCTCGGTCATACAGCACCGGAGCAAATGGGTACACATGAAAAGCATATAAATCTATCGATCAGCATGTGGAAGTAAACATTTTGGCGTGTAAATCATATCCCAGTAATGGCTTGTCTTGGCTGTTACCGCTCCATCGGAAAAAAGGGCCAATGGAGTGAGTGCTTGGGGTTTAACGTTTAAACGTTGCTTGGGGTCGTATTTAGCAATTTTTCAGTTATGTGTCGACGAAGCCTTAGAGCGCATGCACGTGTAATGTGCCACCTTGTTGAAGGATTGAATTCCACCGCTCTTATCTAACGTATAACGTACGTTAGATAGCGTACTACAGAAATGAGCAAATGAATATGTTAACTAATTTGTTAAGAGCAGCAGAGATATGCAAGATTTTCATGTTTACTAACACTTTCATGACCTAAACAAGCCAAGGTGTCATAAATTTCTCACATGAAGCATATTCGTGCCCAGAAATTTGATATAGGGTCTGCAAAGCCACACACAAATCTGGTATCAGCTCCGGAAAGATGTGTCCAAATATATTGTGTTTATGAATTCCTAACTGTAATTCGGCGTTTCCCGAGGCGAGAAATTTGTTTATCTGCGAAACGTTTCGCACCGTTAAATCGTCGGGACGGTCATAAACAAACACTGTTCAGATCATTGTAGAGAACTTTATGACTCAACTGGCAAATTTATGACGTGCTTGCCAGTCAAAGAGGCATAACATTGAAGTGCGATTGTACTGAGACGAATATAAAGAAGTAAGGGGGGTCAATTTCACGTACCTTTTTACTATGGAAGTAAACGTGGCTGTTTCTGTTCTCCCTGTTTTAATTCTAATAGTGTTTGAAAGAAAATCCCTGAAAGACTACAGGCCGAAGATAAATTATTTTAATTACATGTATTTGCGTGTATCGCCATACAAAATATCTCACTGTGTCGTACTGGATGTACAATATGATATACCATATCGCTTTACACCAGTCGACCGTAACTTGGGATCATTTAATCTTTCGATCGGCTTTCATAAATGAACAGCTCACGCTCTCCGGCCGATATGGTGATTTGTTTTTTGCTTCATATCACATTTCACCAGCTGACGTAGTTTTGACGAAGATCATTTTCCATTCGAGTTTCAGGTAACTGTTAAAATGGATCTGTCCGAATTCTTCTTTCAGAAATCTAGCCTTACGTACTTCGTTAATCACAGTGTTTATCGACTATACACCAGAGTGTAATATCAGCCAATTAATATGATATTTTAATAGCCAAAAAAAATTTACTTCATTTATTTATTTGATTGGTGTTTTACGCAGTAGCCTACTCAAGAATATTTCACTTATATATGACGGTGGCCGGCATTATGGCCATTATGATACCCCACGACCATCCACAGGTTGCTGACAGACCTTCCCACTGACAGCCGAGGAAGAAATCAGAAAAAGGCCAATATAGGTCAGATACATTGTCTGTGAAAAATAAATGTATATGACCCACTATACTCATCTTCATTTAATCCATCTATCGATGTTTAACATCGTCTACCTTGATTAAACGGGCCATATCAACTCTTCAAAGCCCTGAACTTTCCATCATAAATTTGTCATGATTCACGGCCTAATCAGATTCCACGTTACAAAGGTCAACAGGCACCTTAGTTATTGGCATTGGTAGAAGTTGAAAACAACAACATGAGATATGGCTGTAGTGAGAAGTATGCTGTGTATGGAATAACTTCATTCCATAGTAGTCGTAGAAGTGCTAGGCCCACACACGACGTGTTAAGGTTGAAGGCGGAGGTGGGGGGGGGGGGGTGGATGGGGGGTGGGGGGAGAGATTTGGTGGCTATGGCTATGGAGATGAACATGCTGAACGCGTCCAGAAGGTACTTATGGTTCTTATGAACTTAACATTGCTCATTTTCACCAGATGAGCTTATCCCTGCCCTCCTCATGTCAGAAAATATTTATCAACTCTTTGAACCCGTTGTTTGTGTAACTTAAGATCTGGCTTATCCACGTGCAACAGAGTTTTTTGGTGTGTCTAATGTCATCTGCCAGTTAGTAACGCACTTTTTGAGAAGGTGTGTCTTGCAACTAAATACGATTTACCTGGGTTACAAAGGCGTGTTTTGTTATCTACCTGTGTGATAAACAGACAGGGTCCCGTTATCCCTGTGCGGTGGGACGTGTAAATAGAAGCCTTTGTGGAACTGCACCGGAGCGCGGCACCCAGCCGTGCGGAGATCCAAATATTGTAAACACCTTTCAGAAGGTGGGTCCATTGCCAATTTGAACAAAATTCCTTTGAGAGTTTATTGGGAATATTGTGTCTGAAATTATTCCATTTCTGAATCAAATCCAATGTCAACATATTTCCTCTTCATGAATGTGTAAGTGTAAACGAATGATTCTTCTACGTACGTGTGACACGCGATATTCACGGAGAGGAGTGACTTAGTCACGTACTTGACTGTACTTTGTCACAGAATGATGATAAAAACGTCAAACGGGATGATCGTTTTGATAAGAAAAGAAAAGAACTGCTTAAAATATGAGAGGAGACAATTTTCTCTCAGTGTCGTCAGAGCCTGAAAGGTACATATATTTGTTAACTGATAATTGTGATAAGATTAACTTGACTCAAAAGTATGTATTTGTTGTTATTCTTCAAGATTAATTCGAAACCTTCACTTAGAACACCAAAATAACAGACACTTTAAAGTGTTTAAAGGGAACTATATAAGAACTACGTAAGAACTGTATAAGAACTACATACGAACTATATGAGAACTATATAACAACTATATAAGAAATGTATAAGAGCTATATAAGAACTACATCAGAAATGTATAAGAGCTATGTAAGAACTATATAAGAAATGTATAATTTTGCACACAGAATGTAACGCATCAGTATATTGTAATTTTGATGTGTCTTTTATATGTACTATGGCGAATGTTTTAAGCGCCAAGGCCAAATGTGTTAAAAATCTTTTCTATTCGTTCCCATAAACTGAGTGTCCCATGCAAAATGTTGTTTTGCTGAACAGCTCATGACAAGACATAAATGACAACCCCCTCGCCTGACACTAGATACGCTGATCATGCAAATTTCATGAACAATTAATGACAAGGCATTTATGACGACCCCGGTGTCTAACACTAGTCACGCTAATAATGCACATTTCATGAACAGTTAATGACAAGGCATATATGACGTCCCCGGTGCCTAACACTAATCACGTTGATCATGCCTATTTCATGAACAGTTAATGACAAGGCATATATGACGTCCCCGGTGCCTAACACTAATCACGTTGATCATGCCTATTTCATGAACAGTTAATGACAAGGCATATATGACGTCCCCGGTGCCTAACACTAATCACGTTGATCATGCCTGTTTCATGAACAGTTAATGACAAGGCATACATGACGTTCCTGGTGTCTAACACTAAACACTCTTTTCCTAAAGTCTTAATTTCGAATGTAGCATTTTGAATAGAAGCAATCCCTTATTTAGAAATTTGGAAACATTTTACACAATATTTTATAATTCTTTTGTTGATCGTTGGTGGTTAATGATTAAAATTAATTCTCTCTTCCCTTAAAATAGATACTTTGAAAACTGTTGTGTTCCAGCATGTGAATGAATCACATCGCCAGTCGAATCTGCGATCATCATTATCCTCTTTGCCATTCTTTATCTTAATCCTTATTCATTCATTCATGTTTCCATTCTTCCATCCATTCATTCATTCCTTGTTTTCCAGACGCCAGTGATGTGAGGATAACGCACATTGAGCCGAGAGAAGGGTCGGTAGGGGGCGCCACCAGACTTACCATCCATGGCCGTGGTGAGTAATATATACTGAGAAATGTCGTTCATCAGAGAGAGTAAAAGCAGAGCAGCGACGACAGTGGGATAGCTGCAAATGGTCACAAGCAACCAGTGAAATACGGCCCCTTGTCAATCTACCTCAGTCAGGGTTTTATTCTAACTGTTCATGTAAATGCATAAATAGTAGCAATTTACACGCCCCCTAGCACCATGGCTTAAGCAGAATTAGGCACAAAAAATGCAGCTATGTTAACTGCAATTTATTATACGTCAATGGTCTAGGATTACTCAAAATGGTATGTTGTCATCGCATTTAGCATACCAGCACAGTAAAAGAATGCAAAGGGACCAGGCTTTTGATATCATATAAATATGTATCATATATAATTTTGTATCATATAAACATAAACGCTGAATTGAGCTGTTAGCAATGTATATCCAACATCAACTAACATCAAAAGTGAATAACCACATTGGAAACACCACATCCCAAACCCTGCCACAGAAATATCACAAGAAGAAAACGTGTCAATAACAACACAACTAGAAGGCAAGAGAAACACACGACAAAGATACTGCTTCACAAACACTGCAACAGAAATATCACAGAAAGAAAAC
The DNA here is from genome assembly GCF_032854445.1 of Liolophura sinensis. Lineage (NCBI taxonomy): Eukaryota > Metazoa > Mollusca > Polyplacophora > Chitonida > Chitonidae > Liolophura > Liolophura sinensis. The sequence continues at coordinate 26,442,542 of NC_088297.1, read as the reverse complement.
GTTCCAATAACACCACAACTAGAAGACAAGAGAAACACACGACAAAGATACTACATCACAAACACTGCAACAGAAATATCACATAAAGAAAACGTGCCAATAACACCACAACTAGAAGACAAGAGAAACACACGACAAAGATACTGCTTCACAAACACTGCAACAGAAATTTCACAGAAAGAAAACGTGCCAATAACACCACAACTAGAAGACAAGAGAAACACACGACAAAGATACTACATCACAAACACTGCAACAGAAATATCACAGAAAGAAAACGTGCCAATAACACCACAACTAGAAGACAAGAGAAACACACGACAAAGATACTGCTTCACAAACACTGCAACAGAAATTTCACAGAAAGAAAACGTGCCAATAACACCACAACTAGAAGACAAGAGAAACACACGACAAAGATACTGCTTCACAAACACTGCAACAGAAATATCACAGAAAGAAAACGTGCCAATAAAACCACAACTAGAAGACAAGAGAAACACACGACAAAGATACTACATCACAAACACTGCAACAGAAATATCACAGAAAGAAAACGTGCCAATAACACCACAACTAGAAGACAAAAGAAACACACGACGAAGATACTACATCACAAACACTGCAGCAGAAATATCACAGAAATAAAACGTGCCAATAACATCACAACTAGAAGACAAGAGAAACACACGACAAAGATACTACTTCACAAACACTGCAACAGAAATTTCACAGAAAGAAAACGTGCCAATAACACCACAACTAGAAGACAAGAGAAACACACGACAAAGATACTACTTCACAAACACTGCCACAGAAATATCACAGAAAGAACACCAAACCAAAAACACTACAAGATCCTAACAAGAGCACACTACGAATCCCACCTCAAAAATGCCACCAACAGAAAACCAAACAAAAACACCACAAAAGGAACATAAGAGAAACACTACAACAGTACCACATTAATAGTACACAAAGCAAACAAAACCAAGAATACCACAACAAAAAAAAGAAACCCATTAACAAAACCGCCACAAAACTACGATAGAAACAAAACCAACCAAAGAACACCACAAGAAGAAACACGACTTCCGTTCCGAAAGGGTTTGATCCCACGAAAGCATTTAATTCCACAACAATCTCCCCTGTTTCTCCAGCCCTTTATTTATCACTGGGTTGACATAAATAATGCAATATAATTGGCATCCCCAAGATGTTTAAGTTATTTTTCTGTTTAGCTGTTAGAATTAACAAGTTTTATCTTTGTGGATCAGATTTCGCCTCCAGTGAGTTCAACCACGGAGATGGTAACGAACATGTGGGCAACAAAGTCGATTTGGTGTCCCTGACGAGGTCCTACCCCTGTGAGATCCACAAAGATGGCACGACTGAGTTACAGATAATGTGCATCACCCCAGCGTGAGTATGCACGTAATACTGGATTTTGTTAGAACAGTGCATGTCTTCAAGTAGTCTCCAACACTGACACACACATACAGATTGGTTTACAGTCTGGTTGACTTGACAAGCGTAAACCCTTAAATGTTCTCAAGAAACTGTTAACTTGGTACAAATGAACAACCGGACTCTAATTTAAGTGTTAATATCTGTCTTTAATGTTTTTAATGATATGCCGGATCCCTAAGTGATTATTTAGGGAAAAAAGTCTTCAGTCAGACTTGGAGTTTGTCAATATTACAGCAATATGCTAGCTCAACTGTCCAACGAACTGATTTTGTTGTGAGGATTTCTGTCTTTACATTAGGTGTTTGATCATATGCTGAATGTTGTGCCTAAAGTTGAGCTAGCATTTTCTTCTGAGATCCTCCGAGAATCATTCCCCTAAAACTCATATTGGTGAGACAGTCTTAGATATAGGGTCAGTCACAAACCAACTACCGTAACTAACTCTGCGTTTTTGTTTCTCAGACGAATGGTTGAAGATGACTACTATATCAAGGTCAAGGTCGATGGAGAGTCAGTTCCCAATGAAAACCACTGTAACTACTGGCGACATCCCAACTGCCGATTGTCGGTAAGATGAACACACAGACCTGTTACACGAATGTATCTAGGTACTCATGTCAACTAATAAGGACGATCTGTCAATAACAGCAAGGCCAATTCCCAAAAGCACCGTTTAACACAAACTACCAAGAACTAAGACAGTATATCATGTCAAAAAATAGGACGGATATCATACAAAGAGAAGCAAGTTTTACGCTGTACTCAAGAATATTTCACTCATATGACGGCGGCCAGCATTATGGTGGGAGGAAACAGGACAGAGCCTGGGGGGACACCCACGACCATCCGCAGGTTGCTGGCAGACCTTCCAACGTACGGCTGGAGAGGAAGCCAGCATGACTTGGACTTGAACTCACACCGATCGCATTGGTGACAGGCTTCTTGATCGTTACGCTGCGCTAGCGCGCTGACGGGGAGAATTAGACATAGTCATGAAGCAGAGCGCCAGAGATTTACTCATTGTAAAAGTTGAGAAATTTAGAGCGAAGGCACTTGATGGAATAACTTTGACACACAAGTGTTTGCAGAAATAAGTTGTGATATTGATTGAAATTAGCACACATTGTCTAATAAATGCTACAAGGCGAGATATGTACACGTCATATGCATGATTTATTGCTCTTCAAGTAAGGATGATATACAGCGTCAAAATTGTAACTATCTCTCTTGTCGTACAGTCTGCTAGAGTGGAAACCCTTTTGGTCTTTATACAAATGTACGTCCAGATAAGATGTATCATCGGGAGAGTCTGCGGTTTTTTAAAAAGGTGGATATATATCTTTCACAGTCTTTGCTATATATGGATTGTTTAAAGCTAGATAATCATCAATATACCGTTTAGTGAATAACAAAGACCGGACCAGGTGAGGATTACTCCGCAATAGTTTCTGCGTATAGTCGTATTCATATGACAACAGGTCTAGGTCAGCCAGAAGTGGGGCATAGTTGGTATGCATCGAAATACTTACATGTATACGCTGTTGATAGTCCCCAAATTTCACATAGATATTATTAATGAGAAAGTCATGCAACTTGATGAACAACGAAACATCCCACATTATGTTTTAACAATACGACTACATTTCAGTGGGTTAAAGTGGTTAAATGATCAATTACCATTTACGATTGCTCTCTTGTCCGCAATACAAAAATCCTCCATTGCTGAACTCCACATAGATATGCGCTGTGAGTTTTATCGAAGTTGGTGAATTTATTTTAGCCAATTATGGGTTAAAGCTGTATATCCAGTGTTCACGAAACTTCATTTCCTCATCATTTTGTCTTTCCTCCAGGTACGCCAGAGTTACACGCCGACCATCACCAATATTGATCCCCAATCAGGGCCGCCAGGTAAATCTGTCATCGTCTATGCCCTAAAATAAATAAAATGATAATTTATTTATTGACATCATTTGTGTTCCATTCTTTTACCGCTGCTTAACGCCGATTTTGTTGTCTGGTTTGTGGATTGAGGAAATCGAAATCAACACCACCGTCCTTCGTAGACATCTAACAGTGGATGTAGGAAATCGATGAATCGATGTCTGGCGTCCTTCGCCGACATTTTAAAAAGTGTCTGACTTGTAGGGGCACCAAAACAATCAAGCGCTTTTGTGAAGTCTTGTTGATTGAAAGCGACAGAAGCTATATCTGTCTCTTAGATGACCAGACATTTTCACGAGAGCCTCCTTATTCGATGATGTGGTCTTTCTCTGAAAACGCCAGGGACATATACCTTGTGTCTACATGATCTTTGAAACTGAAAGTCTTGTGTAATTTCAGATACGACAGTCACTGTCAAAGGTCGTTTGTTTTCTGACCGGAGGGGAAGTCACCTGGCTGAGAGCTCAAACGGAAAAACAGAAAAATTCCTCAGGTAAAACGACTTTAGGAGTTGTTTAAATGTATTACTTCCTGATCTAATTCTCTGATTCACGCCACCAATGTCTGATTCACTGAGATCAAGCTTTTTAAATCATTATAGTCTAACTCCCTGATCCACGACGGTCACTCTGAATCATGGTGTCTTACTTCCTGAATCACGATGATCACAGCTTAAGATTCACGATGGTGTAAATTTTGGATTCAAAGTCAGGTCAACATTTGATTCAAAATCAGGACAAAATTTGACTCACGACAATCTCCACTTCTCGACCAACTAAGTCTCTCATTCCCGACGATCTAACTCTTTGAATCACAACAGTCAAAATTTGTGCTTCCTGGCAACTTTTGATTCACGAAGGTCAAACTGTTTAAATGAAGACTGTTTAACTCTATGAATCATGACGGTCTCATTTTTTTATTCACGATCATCTCATCTCCTATGATTCTACCTTTTTTTGGGACTTTTCGTTTTCATCGTTTGTTTTATCGCGAGTTACCTTCTGTTTCAGGGTGTACGTGGGTGGATATGAATGTAAACTGTTAGAAGATCCTGAGGATGACAAGAGGTTAGTAGTCATCCGCCATGGTAAACAACGAAATAACCTTACATCATTTGTATGACAAATGCGTTTTGATCATCACACTGAAAGTGTCGTATATTTTGATGACTTCTCATGTCGGACAATGTTTGTTTCTATTTATTTTACTTTTCAAATCAGTTCATCAGTGGTTATTTTAATCGTTTCTATTTCGCAGGTTTTTGGTCAAGCTGAACAACGAAGGCTCGAACTATGGCTTCTTTACCTGCACGATTGAAAGCCAATATGTGTGTAAGTCCTCGACGCAAGTAGATGTACGGGCGCATTGCATTATTCACAGATGGCCATACATTCAATGGAACAGAGATTTCCATTTTAGACGCTCTAACGTTTACCTGATCACATTACTTCCATCTTCTAAATGCAAGATGATCTTACATTCTTACGAATGGTTTACTTTAATAAAGGATCATTTTTTTCTTTGCGCGAGGCGGTGATAATTTTGGTCGTTCAGTTTCTGATTGCTTACTTCGTCACTTTACAAGTCTGTTATCTCTGCCACAAGAGATAGTTCAAGTAAGCTCTTGAACTCGTCACTTTTGTGTAGAAAAGGTTTTAGTAATTCCCAACCTTCTTACACAGGAACTGCACCCAAACCTTCACCTTGACCTATGTTTGGTACATTTCCTTAACCTATGTTTGGTATAATTTTTCACACTGACGTGTCGGTATTGTTTTCCAGACAATCAGAACATCAGTTACATTGTGGAAGGAAAATATGGACGGTAAGAATAAAGTTCATGAAATGAAATATACACTGAAATAGATATATTCCTCTAAATTAAAATTTCATAACTGAACAGCCTTTGCATCCCTAAGTCTGTTTTTACCCCCCCCCCTCCCCCAGCCACTGCTTCCAAACATGAAGAGCATCCTTCAACAAAGAGCATCACCAACCTTCTTTTCATGCAAATTTATTATATTTAATTATACTTCCGCTTTGTTTCACGGTTGTCAACGCTTTTGTTGCAATAATAATGCTTAAAAGCAGATACCAGGAGGGAAGATATGTTCAAGGCGATTTGAATCATATAACATTGTAACAATGATATAAATGTATAGCTGAGATATCGCCTAAATCGAGTTTTTATTCAATTATTCTTCTTGTATGCGCAACAATATTAGATTTACTGAAGCTTTTTTACCTCTGTCTTCAGGTCACGGGCCGATCCCAGCATTCTTCGTGTCAGTGGCGACGAGACGATCCATACGTTCCAGTCTTATGCTGGTAAGGGTAAAAATGTCACGGTGTCACGGTGTCCCCTCTGGATTGACAACCCCGATGGTGACATGTTAAAACTCTGTAACTGTAAACTGAACTGACTCTACCAGGCGCCTGACCAGATGTAGTCGTAGAATCTGAACCAGTCCATGTTTATAGACAGGGAGAAACCAGTTATCGTGTGATATTAGGACGAATCTTTCATTGGAACCTAATGCAGATGACAAAATGCTCTGTCGGTTCCACTTAAAAAAATGTACTCAAGGGAGTTAAAATCTTGGCTTGTTCAAAAGTGTACCGTACAAAAGTGTACCGTACAAAAGTGTGTTGATAGTCCAGCCAGCGTTTAACTCAGTTCTCAGGCAGTGTTTTATCAATACTTTGTTACATGAATAGTTTGTATAGGTGGAAACCCTAGATTAACAAGAGGCTGCATTTCACCGATGACCATTTACCAACTATCACACTGCCGTTACTGCTCTGGTTTAATTCTCTATGATGTAAACCTTTACTATTGTGTATTGTGTCTTCAGAGATCACGTCTATCAGTCCGTCCACTGTGAGTAAAGCCGGAGGAACAACACTGACAATAACAGGGAAGAACTTTGACGAAACTAACTCCCCAGCCATGGTTACTGTGGGAGGTAAATTTGACGAAACTATCACTCCAGCCATGGTTACTGTAACTAATTGTGGCAGCTAAAACTCTGATATCTGTAAACGTGCCACAGAAGCGACACACATGTGCTATTTAAAAACTATGCGTATCAAGCTTCTAATGTTCATGAATACAAACTGGAAACTGTTTTTGAATTTGATCATAATGATGAATAGAGACCGTTTTAATCACATTAAAGGAAATATAAAGGTTCTCCACCAGAAACAAATCTAACTATTGTGCCCAGATGTATACATATCTGAGCAGGCATGTTGGATTTAATTACTTGACTCACCCTATACTCACCCTATACTCACCCTATACTCACCCTATACTGATTGTTAGCTGAATTTCACAAGTTTCTTTACTGTACTCAGTCTATGCGCTGTGGTTTTAGGTGAAGCCTGTGACGTCATATCCACAACATCCACTGAAATCACATGTGTCATCCCACCTGAGCCCTCATTCAAGACAGCTTACTCCGGTAAGTCATGATATCATTGATGCCAAGCGTAAGACCAGACAAACCCTAAAAGAAACATTAAACAAATAAGTTAGAATAAAATAAATTTTGTGCTCCTCTCATTACCTGTAGATTTGAAAAGAGCGGCAAAACATATGAAATGAAGTAAGAAGATGCATATTACATAATATTTTTACACATTTAGCTAAACGGAATGAATGACATCGCAATGATAAATTGTGATACATGTAAGACAATATGATACTCATTCATTGCAGGAAACCGAGGTGTGGATTTCGAAGTATGGCCCAATCCTGGCGTCAGTGACCTTGAAGAAGTCCTTGACCTTGCTCAGTCTCCAGATGCCAACCACACAGAGGATTTCAAAGGCACGATACCCGCGGGAATGACTGTCAGATGGCGTAGTGTCTTCGTTGCACCTAGCAACAACTCCTACCAATTCATGATTGCACCATCCAGCGCCACATCTAAGTTGTATTTAAACGAAAACTCAACAGAGAAGGTATGAGTGCTATTAATGACGTGTCACTAAAGCGTATTTCAGCAGTGTCAGTGGTATTGTGAAACGGATGTGATAGCTATAAACATTAAGTTACTGTGACATTACTGGGATATCATTGTGACATTGCTGTGATGTTATGGTGGCATAGTGATCTCACCATGATATCACAGTAATGTCACCGAGATATCACAGTGACGTCACAATGACATCACTTACTGTGACATCATATGATACATTGCTGTGATAACATTGTGACATCATGGTGGTATCACTGAGATATTATGATCTCTTCATTGCGATAAGATGGCGATATCACTGTGATATAATGGTGACACCACTGCTATATCTTGGTGATGTCGCTGTGATATCACAGTTACGTCACTGTGATATCATAGATACGTCACTGTAATATCATGGTGACATCACTGATGTTATGGCCATGTCACTGTGTAATCAGTCACTGTGACATCACGTGGAAAATTACTGTGATAACACCGGTGACATGGTGACATCACTATGATTTATGAAGGTGATATTATTGGGATATCATGGTAACATCACTGCGATATCATAGTGATGTCGCTGTGATATCATGGTAACATCACTGGTCCTGTGCCATTTGTCTTGTATAGTGAATCTGACCAATAATAAGAATAAATGCTCACAAAGGATGACAGAATTGAGACAGACGTGAAACTCTTTTTGTATTACAGTTTGATGTTTCCTGCGTTTGCAATGTGACGTTAAAATGTCTTGTTTCCTCTTCTACATTTCAGACTGAGATCGCCTCGTCCAGCTCCCGTGTCTCCTCTATACAGAATCTTCACGAAGGAGCCAGGTTATTTATACTTTCATCTTCTGAGATGTGTCTCTATGTCTCCACTCCCATATTACAGTCAAACTCGTTATGGCTTTATTGCGTCACTACTAAAATCTCTCCCAGTATGTTCAAAAGATTTACTGTCCAAAATTTCAGCAAAAGGATTGTTTTCATTTTCAATAATCTCATTCTTTCTCTTCAATTTGGAATATATATCTTTAAGATAAAGAAAATATGATGACTAGCCAATCAGATACGCCTAATAATGTAGTTAATTTTCCTAAAGTCCTAAAGAAAACAATGCAAGATATGATATGGTGAAGAACACTGCTGTTGTTTTATTCTCAGTTTTTACCTGGACTTTGTGGGTGAGGCGTCCTTCGAGTCTCCTATACAGGTCGGTGCATGCGTCCTCAATACCAAGTTTACCAGCGGAATGACCGGGGCGGCAAAATCAGAAAAACAGCGAATTGCCGTCAGATCAACGGTAAAGAAGGAGATACAGGTAAGTCTTCATACACCAACCAGTCAACCAGGTAATCAATGAATCAACACTTTAATGAGTTTAGCATGAAATGTTGTAACATCATGGACAAGCTTGGCAGATAAATGTTATGGAATGCCAAACGCGTAAAGAATTCTTTATTCCAAACAACAAATATTTCACCATTTCCTTGCTTGCCAGACATTGACGTTGCCTGATTTCACGGCTGTGTCTGGAAAAGCCGAGGTCCAAAGGGTGGACGTTCTGGGGTCAGCGAGTGAACTGGACGGGGCCACCTACAGGTTGGGGATTAGTGGCGTTTACACAGGTAAGTTTGCTCATCTTGGTTGTTGGACGATTCCAGATAACAGTTTTGATATTTTAGATCCCGGCTGAGGATGATTGGATAAATGTTTGGTTATATTCTTAAACTGATGATGAAAACATGCAATGACCCCCTTATTCTCGGAACGCATCGTCATGCTATTCATTTTAGCTTTTTCAGCCTGTTTCTCCAACTGTTCTTGGTTTTGGCTTGACTAGCAATGCTTCATGCCGTGGCTTAATATTCTCACAGCATCAGATGCATTGACTTTCATGTTTAAATAGTTTGATACGTATTTAAATCGTTCAACAGTTTTACACAAGTCGTGTCTAGAGGAGTAACTTAACACTCTCGTTTTGTCATACACAAGTCGTGTCTAGAGGAGTAACATGACACTCTCGTTTTGTCATACACAAGCCGTGTCTAGAGGAGTAACGTGACACTCTCGTTTTGTCATACACAAGCCGTGTCTAGAGGAGTAACGTGACACTCTCGTTTTCTCATGCACAAGCCGTGTCTAGAGGAGTAACTTAACACTCTCGTTTTGCCATACACAAGCCGTGTCTAGAGGAGTAACTTAACACTCTCGTTTTGCCATACACAAGCCGTGTCTAGAGGAGTAACTTAACACTCTCGTTTTGTCATACACAAGCCGTGTCTAGAGGAGTAACATGACACTCTCGTTTTGCCATACACAAGTCGTGTCTAGAGGAGTAACATGACACTCTCGTTTTGTCATACACAAGCCGTGTCTAGAGGAGTAACGTGACACTCTCGTTTTGCCATACACAAGCCGTGTCTAGAGGAGTAACGTGACACTCTCGTTTTCTCATGCACAAGCCGTGTCTAGAGGAGTAACGTGACACTCTCGTTTTGTCATACACAAGCCGTGTCTAGAGGAGTAACTTAACACTCTCGTTTTGTCATACACAAGTCGTGTCTAGAGGAGTAACGTGACACTCTCGTTTTCTAATGCACAAGTCGTGTCTAGAGGAGTAACTTAACACTCTCGTTTTGTCATACACAAGCCGTGTCTAGAGGAGTAACGTGACACTCTCGTTTTGTCATACACAAGCCGTGTCTAGAGGAGTAACGTGACACTCTCGTTTTGTCATACACAAGCCGTGTCTAGAGGAGTAACATGACACTCTCGTTTTCTCATGCACAAGCCGTGTCTAGAGGAGTAACATGACACTCTCGTTTTGTCATACACAAGCCGTGTCTAGAGGAGTAACGTGACACTCTCGTTTTGTCATACACAAGCCGTGTCTAGAGGAGTAACTTAACACTCTCGTTTTGCCATACACAAGCCGTGTCTAGAGGAGTAACGTGACACTCTCGTTTTGTCATACACAAGCCGTGTCTAGAGGAGTAACTTAACACTCTCGTTTTGCCATACACAAGCCGTGTCTAGAGGAGTAACATGACACTCTCGTTTTGTCATACACAAGCCGTGTCTAGAGGAGTAACTTAACACTCTCGTTTTGTCATACACAAGCCGTGTCTAGAGGAGTAACATGACACTCTCGTTTTGTCATACACAAGCCGTGTCTAGAGGAGTAACTTAACACTCTCGTTTTGCCATACACAAGCCGTGTCTAGAGGAGTAACATGACACTCTCGTTTTCTAATGCACAAGCCGTGTCTAGAGGAGTAACATGACACTCTCGTTTTCTCATGCACAAGCCGTGTCTAGAGGAGTAACGTGACACTCTCGTTTTCTCATGCACAAGCCGTGTCTAGAGGAGTAGCTTGACACTCGCGTTTTATCATGTCCAATCCGTGTCTAGAGGAGTAACGTGACACTCTCGTTTTGTCATACACAAGCCGTGTCTAGAGGAGTAACATGACACTCTCGTTTTCTCATGCACAAGCCGTGTCTAGAGGAGTAACGTGACACTCTCGTTTTCTCATGCACAAGCCGTGTCTAGAGGAGTAGCTTGACACTCGCGTTTTATCATGTCCAATCCGTGTCTAGAGGAGTAACGTGACACTCTCGTTTTGTCATACCCTTACATGTCATGACCCCTACACTGTTTAATCCTCTCCCGACAGTTCCGCTGTTAGGTGACGCTGACGCCAGCACAGTCACAGAGGCTCTCCTAGCCATACCAGGGGGCCTGACCGACAGTGTGACTGTCACACAGTCTTCCATCTCCGGGGGTAACCGATACACCGTCACGTTTGTAGCTGGACTAGGTAAGACATGTGACACATGTGGATGAGGGACACACCTTATGGCCATAGGTGATTTACGGTGTCACCACAACTTCAGCATCGTAGATAAAGTTCCTCGCTTGTAATTGTTTTGTTTGTGTTTCATGTAGTGTTTGTGTCCAGGTAAATTTCCAGACAGTTAACGTTCTAATTTCGTTCATATTTTTCATAACATTTTATAAAGCAGAAATCTTGAGAGAGTTTACATTACTTGGTTGTTTCTAAGGTTTAACAGATTATAGTTGTGCAAGTTAGAATTAAAGTTTGGAATCTTTTAGGGGTCTGCAAAATTGTTGGCCATTTCCAAGTAGCCAAATTGTCAGATGTTGAGTGGAACTGTGCCGTCAGAGAAGCAAATCTCTAGCACCCCCCTGTCCACACCTTGTCACAATTAACCCTCACTTACGACATTCCCTATCTGTTTGTGCAGGGGATGTTGAGCTGATGACGACAAAAACGGCCCCGAATGTTCGGGGTGAGACCCTAGCGATTACCGTCCAGGAGACCACAAAAGGCGTGCCCAGCCGAGAATACTTCAGCCTGGAAATTGATGACATCTTTTCTGCACCTATCCCAGCTGACGCGTCCGAGTCACAGGTAGATGACGGCATGCTACGTCACTCACAGACCTGTTAGCCGAGTACACGAAGGCTGCGACAATCGCTATACATAAATGGTGGTCTCAAAAAATACAATGTATTTTTATGAACATGTATACAAATCCCACTGCGCATCCGCACGCCATAACACAGGGCCCGGTTTCACAAAGTGGAGTACGACATTTTTATAGTACATTTGTCGCACTATGGTTTGCACGTGGTTATTACCGTACTATTATCGTATAGGTGCAATTACCGTATATGTACGACATCTTTGTTAAACTGGACCCAGACGTGCTTGAAACACTGGTTAGGAATTAAAATTTTTTTAAAGAATTGACCTTATTTATTGTCAGTTTATTTCGTTATACGTTTAGCTGTTCATTTGTGATTTCAGATGAAATCCGCCGTATCAGATATGTTCAAGGAGGTTTGTCCCAGTGCCGTGGAGAATCCCGCGAGATCGGCATACTTTGAGAGTTACGAGACTCTTACGCATTCCCGTATCCTGAAGAGCGATGAGCCGGAGGAAGGCACCATCATACGTGCATTTTGTGGGAAATCCTTCTGGAAAAATCCGAATTATCTTTACCAAACGTTCGAGGAATCGGGGATTTATCTGGGACAATACAAAACTGTAAGTTGTAGTCGCGATTAGGGAACATTCTGCAACACTAAGTCAGTGTTCACACACGTTTCCTTACCTAAGGCATGGTTCGTGTGGCTTTTGACCCGTGGATAAAGTTTGGGTCAGGGCAGATTTCACAGCTACCCTTATATTGGTGACGTCATATCGATTCTCACAACACCCGTAAACTATATAAAATACATCTCCAACCAAAGCGGACGATGTAACTAAGATGCTGATTATCCATCTATTTATTTATTCGATTGGTGTTTTACGTCGTTCTCAAGAATATTAGTGTGGCGGTCAGCATTATGGTGGTAGAAAACCGGGCAGACACCGGGGGAAACCCACGACCATCTGCAGCTTGCTGGCAGACCTTCCCACGCACGGCCGGAGAGGAAGCCAGCATGAGCTGGACTTGAACTCACAGTTTCTTGGTAAGAAACTCCTGAGCCATTACGCTGCGCTAGCGCGCTTACCAACTGAGCCACGGAGGGCCCCCTGATTATCTACAACTCAGCATACACTAATTTCCAGATTCTAATGTTAGGCTGAGTATGGCTGAGTATGGCTGAGTATGGCTGAAAAAAGAAATCGCTGCTTTTCTCTCTTTCAGGTAGAAATATATGAGGTATAAAATATATATTGGTTAATATTTTCCTGTGAAAAAAGTTCTTTTACCAAAAACATATACTATTTTAATTTTTTTCTGAAGATTTTGGAATTATTTTTGTTAAAAAGGCTAATTTTATTCAAATTTTGAGAGTGGAGAGAAGCTGATGACAAGTTCATCATGTGTATGGGCAGTATAGAGTTGTACAAAAGCCACAGGCAGCGAATGTGGTCAGTCAAATGACATTCGCTCGGGCTCTGCCTGGTTTCCTCCCACTGTCTTCTAGGTGAAACATTCTTGAGTACAAGGAAGACACTAATCAAGTAAATAAATAAATAAATAAATAAATAAATAAATACCTAACCCTAACTAAATAAATAAGAAAAATAACATGTCTATTTGTGACTTTATTCTGTGTGCAGGTGTGTTTCGCATACTTGGGCGGCATCCAGTCCAAACTGTACCTACATTACACGTACACCGATAGTGAGTCAGAAGAAAGAAGTGTTGGGAGATGGTTTGATGTAGAGGACATCAAGACCACAGACAGGTACGGCAATTTGGCATCTAGTCCCTCTAAACCTAGTGATATCTGGCGAAACAGACAAGGTTTTAAGAGGCTGAGAATGTTTGTAGCTGGCGTTACGTCTGTCTCTCTGTTTGTAGCTGGCGTTACGTCTGTCTCTCTGTTTGTAGCTGGTGTTACGTCTGCCTATCCTTGTGTATGTAGCTGGTGCTACGCCTGTCTCCCCGTTTATGCCTGGAGTTAAGTCTGTCTTTCTGTTTGTAGCTGGCGTCTGTCTATCTTTGTGTCTGTCTACCTTTGTGTCTGTCTACCTTTGTGTCTGTAACTGGCGTTACGTCTGCCTCTCTGTTTGTAGCCGACGATACGTGTGTCTCTCTGTTGGTTTATGGATATACGCCTGTCTCTCTGCTTGTAGCTGGCGTTACGTCTGTCTTTCTGTTGATAGCTGGCGTTACGTGTGTCTGCCTATGTGTTTGTATCTGGTGTTACTCCTGTCTCTCTATTTGTGGTTAGCGTTATGTCTCTATCTGTGTATAGCTGGCGTTACGTCCATCTATCGATGTGCCTCTAGCTGGTGATACCTGTATTTGTCTCTGGATTTGTAGCTGGCGTTACGTCTGTCTCTCTGTTTGTAGTTGGAGATACGTCTGCCTCCCTGTTTGTAACTGGCGTAACGTCTGTCTATCTTTGTGTCTGTAGCTGGCGTTACGTCTGTCTATCTGTTTTTAGCTGGCGTTACGTCTGTCTCTCTGTTTGTAGCTGACGATACGTCTGTCTATCTCTCTGTACCTGGCTTTACTGTTTGTGGCTGGAGGTGCGTCTCTATCTCTCTGTAGCTGGCGTCACGTCTACCTGTCTGTTTGTAGCTGGCGTTAAGTCTTTGTGTTCGTAGCTGGTGTTACGCCTGTCTCTTTGTTCATAGCTGGCGTTACGCCTCTCTTTCGGTTTGTAGCTGACGTTACGCCTGTCTATCTGTGTATCTGTAGCTGACGTTACGCCTGTCTATCTGTGTATCTGTAGCTGACGTTACATTTATCATCGTTATCATCGTAGCTGGCGTTACGTCTGCGTGGACATGATGGCGCTCATCGGCCAGGTTGTGACTGGGGGCTCCAGGTTCTTCCTCAACAAGGCTGTCATAGCCAGACACACCGACCAGGACGTCTATGTGGACAGTGTCTACATCGGAGTGGTGGAAACAACCACAGACTTTACAGGTTTGTTCTCGTTATTTCCATCAGTAGGAACAACCACCGACTTTACAGGCATGTCGACGACATGCCCCTCAATCAGTACAGCCACATACTTTACAGGTATATCGTCGACATGCCCCTCAGTCAGTACAACCACAGACTTTACAGGCGTGTCGTCATCATACGCATCAGTCAAGATAACCACAGACTTTACAGGTATGTCGTCGTTATACGCATCAGTCAAGATAGCCACATACTTTACAGGTATGTCATCGTTATACGCATCAGTCAAGAAAACCACAGGCTTTACATGTATGTCGTCGTTATACGCATCAGCCGGTGCAATCACAGACTTTAGAGGTATGACGTCGCCATGAGCAGCAGTCGGTGCAACCACAGGCTTTACAGGTATGTCGTCGTTATCCGCATCAGCCAGTACAACCACAGACTTAACACGTATGTCGTCGCCATGCGCATAAGTCGGTGCAGCCACAGACTTTACAGGTATGTCGTCGTTATACGCATCGGCCAGGACAACTACTGTGAATGATTCAACTAGACACTCTGAAAATTGTATCACGCATTTTCCCCTCTGATAGCGACGTGACATACACATATTTATTTCGCTTTGGTTGGTGTTAATCGCCATTCTTCGAAGGTTGCATTTCTCTGCAGGTACATGATACTTGTTAACTGAAACTCGGGGTTTAGTTTTCAACTTACGGCCTTAAAGGCTAAAATCCTATCGGCAGCGACCAAACTTCAGTCCCAAGCTATAGTTGTAAACTAATGTGTCTACTGCGTATTGCTCAATGATTCTTAAAAATGGATACCACAGATATTACGCCGGTTGAAGATAAACTATGTGGAATGAAGAGTGGACTGCCGGAACTGGCCTCGCGGAACGTCATTGGTCGATGACGGGTATACGAATGTCAGTTTTGGCGCCTAGACCTTTACTTATGACATTTAAATGTCAATGCTTTGGGGCTGATATTACTAATATTTCACCTAGTTCAAATATATGGTTTTCGTTACAGAAAACGTTAGCTTTGACTTGTACAACTGATATCATCAGAAGCATCACTCCGTTTGTATTCATTTCGCTGTAGGTCTGAATGAAGGGTGGACCAAAAGACGCCAGGCGTTGCCCTCAGATCACATGATCAATGACGTAACAGTGACGTTATCAGGGTCATCGTATACCATAGAATTGACCCCGAACGAGTGCGGCAACAATTTCCATGTGTTTAAAGTGAAAGATGGACAGGTAAAAAACAATGAAATATACAATCGTAAGAAGAGTATAATCGTAAAAGGCACGGTAAAATATCATTGTAAATTACTAAATATGGCTTTTAATTTGTGATTTTATAACGATATATCTGAGGAAAAACAAAAAGACAGAATGTACTTGACGTTTATCAAACGAACCATAATTGCTTAGTCCTCTGGAACGATCAAACAGAAAACTGACTGATGAGAAATTTCAGACAATAGTTGTTTGCGCTTCCTTTATACGAAAATGCAAATCATGTGTCAATGTACATCTTGTTATAACCTCGACAGGCGGAGAAAATACTCTTCATTTATGCTAATCTTCATATTTGAAGTAGTCTATATTTGCCTGAATACGACATCTGGTTTGCCTTTAGGTGACATCCGGTTCAAGCAGCCAATCAAGCTTGTCGGCAGAGTACAGTTACGGGGGTGGAACAATCAGCGTCAGCGTAGACGAAGAAGCCTCCCCACCCGTCACAGGACAGTTTGATTTGACATTCCGCGGTAAAACTAAATCAGGTACGACATTTATGAGAGTTGTGTGACCATAAACAGTAAAGCTGCAAACACAAAAGACGTACATCAGGTTTTTCAGACGTTCAGCGCTGATTCAGTAACGGTGAGTATGGTCTGATACCCTGTGGAAAAGCGATTAGAGGTATCTATGGCAGTGGCTAGTTTCAATGGGTATACGGATACAGGTAGGTGTACACACGTCAGCATTCGGTTTGAAAGACTCAACCAGGTGCCACTAATGTATCAGATATGATGTCTTTAGGAGCAGTATTAGTGGAAATATAGCCAAATATATGTTGCATGGAAATAATCCTTCGTCCACGCTGAATATCCAAGTGTTAACTGCCCCGCTGAATAGCCAAGTACTGAGTGCCCCGCTGAATATCCAAGTGTTAACTGCCCCGCTGAATAGCCAAGTGCTGAGTGCCCCGCTGAATAACCAAGTGCTAACTGCCCCGCTGAATACCCAAGGGCTAACTGCCAATTGCAGACCAACATCACTCACCTCAATATTACAACAGAGTTCTGATCTAAAGACTTAGAAAGGCGTTTAGTGGATGAGTTCTGGCTTATATTCAAATTGTCAAACGATCGCTTATCGATCATGGGGTCGGTATTCACGAAATGCCTGCTTGTTTAATAAAATGCATTTTCCATATTTACCTGCATTGTCAGGTGCATAAAGGAGAGGTAATACTTTGATAGCAGTTTTTTTGTTCGGTCAGTTCCGGTGAAATCCACAGCTGAAGATCTCCAAGCCATCCTCCAATCAATCGGAGCAACCGGAAGTATTGCTTCACGAGGCGACAACTGTGCTAATTTTGATTGGATAATAACTTGGACCGGAAAAGGCGGAGACCAACCAGAGCTAGAAGTAAGGTTACCACTAATTCATTTTTCGTTAGTAACTATTATTGTCGGTTAATAAAAAAATTAACACTTTTACTCCGTAACCAATATATCCAATCCGTAGATAAGCCGGCGTGGTTTTGGACAAGTCATGAACATGTTTTCTTATTTGTGAAAGTCCTAAACTTAAGCTAAATTTCATGCTTTCAAGAAAATTAAAAATGCATAACTTTGTTCTGAGTTTGA
Source organism: Liolophura sinensis (assembly GCF_032854445.1). Lineage (NCBI taxonomy): Eukaryota > Metazoa > Mollusca > Polyplacophora > Chitonida > Chitonidae > Liolophura > Liolophura sinensis. Next base: position 26,424,865 of record NC_088297.1, on the reverse strand, counting down.
AACTTTAAGAGAGACTAGCTTTCTTCAAACATTCAGTTCTTGTCACTTTTTGTAGTCCTTTCAAACTGGATGTAATTAAGCCCCTTTACACATCCAGACTCCTGGTAGATGAAGTCGGTCGATCGGCAAATTGTTTTGACAACTGTAAGCTCTAAAGATTTTATCAGGTGTGTTTAATAATTTCGGAATGGAACTGTTCTATTCAATCTGACTAAAATTTCACTTAAATCAAAATGCAACCCTTCATACAAACAATGATATCATTTCTCTTAAATTTGTTCTGTTTGTTTGGTCAGATCATAAGCGAATCCCTGTCAGGCATTGACGTCAGCATTGTCGTGTCAACACTTCAGGACGGAATGCTGTGTTACGATCCGATTCCGGCCGAGTTTCTGCGAACTGTTCATGATACACCTCAGGTAAATTCTATCCCGGACAGCTATCCCGTGCTGCTACAGACGTGGCTAGAACAACATGCATGTATATACTATAGATATGGTGCGACAGAACTTGCTAAGTCCGTACTTGAACAATGAACGGAATCTCGCACAGAACAATTGTTCGTATTAGCGCTTAACACTGGGAAAACAGTGACTCGGTGTCAGTCTACTGTGCTTTGGGGTGTTGTCACGAAAATATTGTAGTATAAGTGAGGAATTTTATGTTGCAGATGTGGACAGAGGTGAATTCATTTCTCACCTAGCTTCAACCTATTCATATGTAATATGAGCACCGTTATACGATCAAACCATTTTTAAGTACGTTGTAAAATATGAGTGGAATTTATCTGCATTCAGGTTTAGCTTGTGGAGTTTATATACTGATGTCGTCTCCTAGCTGCCTGCACTAACCTGTCTTTGTGTTTTACCTTTCAGGTTGCAGCGTACATTAACGGTATCCCGACAGCCTGTGATGGGTCATGTGACCTGGAGTGGGCGGAAAGCGCGACGCCTACAATAACGTCATTGACGCCAGCATCAGGTATGTCATAGTTCAAGAATGTATAGGATGACGGAAGGTGTGAAGCAAATAACTTGACGTCTGAAGTATTTCCTTTTCGGATTGCTGAGAAAAATATTTCTTTTTCTGGCCCACAACCAGTCAGTTCGTTTTATCCCGTCAAACGATTAGCCATCAATCATTCAATCAGCGCATGATCATAATTAACAGGGACAGAAAGCCTCGGCACTACCCTGATCATCTCGGGGACGAAGTTTTCTACAACACCAGGGAATAACACAGTGGTGATTGGCGGAACCAGTTGTACCGTTCAATCAGCGACCGCCACGTCAATCACGTGTGACGTCGGGAACGGACAGAAAGGAAGTTACGAGGTGAAAGTGACAGTTTCCGGTCTAGGGCTGGCGGCTCACCCTGAGAACGCCTCGGTCATGTTCACTTACGTGGCAGATGTGGACAGTATTTCACCTACTACAGGAAGCACCGAAGGTTTGTCAATGTCATGTATATACCTTACTACAAAAGGAACCTTTAAACCCAGAGGTGAAGTGCTCTGTCAGTCACAATGTACACGTATTTCTGGATATATGGATTACAATCACAAGATCTGGGTGAAACAAAATCTGCTTACGCCGAAACATTTTTATATTTATCAGCGTATTATGATTATGGCTTAATGTCTCTTCATCCCAGCGATGGCGTGTTACTTTTGTTAACCACGTGACTAATTTTCCTTATAGGGGGCGCCGATTTGCAGATCACGGGACACGGGTTTACGTCTGACGCTGTCGTCACCGTGGGCGGAGAAGACTGTCACGTGACTTCTAACACACCGGCACTGATCACGTGTGTCACACCAAAATCGGTAAATTCTTTACAGATCGCCTAAATATGCGATATTAAGAATGTAGATAAGCCCGGGCAAGACGAACGGTGATAAGGCCTCCCACAGGTGTTGGGGGAGGGCATCTGGGTGAAATTTGTCTTGTGTTTTCAGGATTAAACAAATGATTAGACGTTGGCATTATTTCATCAAGTAACTCGTATAACCAGCCAATCAGCTAACTAATAAGCCGACTGTCCAGTATCGTCGACTGGTTTATGAAATAATCTGAGTCTTCCTTATCACTGCTGTTTTGGTCAAAATTTTTAAAGGTCTCACAACACAACCCATCGGCCTTCTTACTTAATGTGATGACAACACAACACTTAAGTAATTCGAGGCCAGTGACTATAAAATTATATTTAACATCACTGTATTTTTGTTTTACCTGAATTTGCTCAAGCCATTGTGACAGTAAGTGTGTGAGTAGCTACAATTTAAACATTTACATGAACAGTTAAAATAAACCCCTGGCTGATGCCGTATTTCACCGGTTACGTGTGAATATTTGACAACTGTCACATGTCGTCAGTGTACTATCCATGCTGCAGACTTCTCTATTCTAAGGACAACTATGAAGCCTGTTTCGTTCCGTTTCCTCAGACAACCCTAGCAGACAGTACCGTGGATGTTGTTGTCACTCAGGACGGAAATACGCTGTCCTCCAAATCCTTCACATACAGTACCTCAGCCACAGCTAGCATTACGTCTGTCTCTCCAACCACATCAGCTGTACAAGGTACGAGTCAAATTATAATGAAGGTAGAGGTCAAAATTCTTGCGGGCAGTTTTGTAAGGTTTCGCTAGGGTTAGATGGTTGGGAAGGCGGGGTGGGGTGGAATATAGTGGAAAGCACCGTTAAAGGTGTCTACCTGACTAATGAACCGTTATAATTATGGTGCGACACTGGAACTGAAGGTACCACGCTGAAACGCCACACGTAGCCGGGATGGCAATCTCTTTTGCAAATTTTAACGAGTGGGAAAAGCCTTGGGCATTGTAAGAAACACCGAGTCTCTATATCTTTATGACAAAATCGTAGCGTCTTTCCTCAACGGCGTTGATGGTTCATCATTAGTTATCGACGGATTGTGAATTTTGGCATTGATGCCTAGATACATTACCTTCACTAAAACTCAACATTCTTCTGTTTTCCATTCAAACTTTCTTCTTGAGGTGTTTAATTATATAACTACTTTTATATACTGTTTAATCGGTTGAACGTACATCAAGATAACACACGTGCTGGGGTCTCATACATACGAATGTTATGTCGTTCATCTGATCACATGTAATACCGTTTCTTATTGAGGAAGCCTGCATTTATTTTATGTTTTCAGGTGGTGTTGAAATCACGATTTCCGGTAGTGGATTCGGAAACACTCGGCTGAGTGAGGAGGCGTTGATGATTGGTGAGGAAGCGGCCGAGATTACATACTACTCTGATACCGAAGTCAGAGGTGAACTTCCGGGCCACGCACCGGGATCATATCCGGTCCGCCTGAAGACGGATGCTGGGGGATATGCAGATACACGGTTTGTTACAATTCTAGATTTCCGTCTATAGAATCTTCACTCACTGGCATAATGGTGGTCATACCAGTAAAATGTTACGGAGAGCGTGAAATACCAATGGATAATCTAAATATTATACTTTAACAAGTCCAAGTATTAAATGAGATGATGTCCTTCACGGTACGCGGTTAAGATAGGAAGTTGGCTGAGCAAAGGTCACGACAACGTCAACTAAGCGTCTACTGTTTGGATTGAATGAAATGTACTTTATACAACCTCATTGTATATGTGGGTTATGCAGTAACGAAATGGATTTGGACCATTAACGAATTAAAGGTTGTATTAAAAAGAAACGTAACACGTCAACTGAATTTCTGTCGTAGAGAACACACCGTCAGTGAGATATCTTACGTCCTTGAGGTCACGAATCTGTATCCAAAACGAGGCTCATTGTTTGGCGGCACTAGACTTACCATCACTGGGCGTGGCTTCAGCACGGTTGCTAACGAGAATGATGTCATGGTCGGTGAACACCCCTGTACCGTAGAGAGCAGCACTGACGTGCAGATCATCTGTACTATTGACGACATCTCAACGTTCCATACAATAACCAACAAAGGACAGTCGCCAGGTATAAAAGTTTTCACTATTTTTTTTGGGAGGTGGGGGGGGGGGGGTGGCTGTACTTTTTCCTTTCGCTCGCTTTTCTGCACAAATTGTTTTACATCCCACAATATGCCCTTTTTTTCAAATTGTGCATTATCGTTTCGAGAGTGTCTTGTCCTGGAATTTAAGAACGACAGTTCTTAATTTACTTCTTGCCCTTAAACAATTTTATCAATATAACACCAGTGAACACAAAGAAATGAAGAAGGCAATGTGTTAATGATTTGTCTATAAGCCTTAACATCTCTATCTGTCCCTGTGGCAGTGTACGGGACGGGCTTCGCCTGGGACCAGCCAGCCATTACCGTAGAGATCGGGGACACTGTGCGCTGGGAGTGGAGCTCAGACGCCACCCTCGGACTGACCTACCGGGTACAGAGGACGGCCAGCCTGGCTGACACGGAGTATGACGGGACGGGATTTAACAGCGGTTCCGCGGGTACACCTTCAGGTAGGCCTACAGCAGATATACTGTTACACACGTGATGTTGCACATATGAGTTACATGCACACATTTTATGTAGGTCATATTTAATTGGCGTTTTAACGCGGTATCGAAACTGGTACTCAACGCCGTTCACCAGATACCTGACAAACTCCCAGCTGAACGTCACGGTCCACTTAGAGATAGCAGGATTTAAGCCTTCGATCTCATTGGTCAGCGAAGGAGGCTCCGTGTATCAGTTGGTTAGCGCGCTAGCGCAGCGTAATGACCCAGAAGCCTCTCAGCAGTGCGGTCGCTGTGAGTTCATGCTGGCTTCCCCTCCGGCCGTACGTGGGAATGTCTGACATCAACCTGCGGATTGTCGTTTGTTTCCCCCCAGGCTCTGCCCGGTTTCCTCTCATCATAATGCTGGCCGCCGTCGTATAAGTGAAATATTCTTGAGTACGGCGTAAAACATCAATCAAATAAATAAATAAATAAATCATTGGTCAGCGGAAGTAAAGATATGTGGCAATCACATGTAGGGTCTGCTAGTCACCCTGCCAGCCACCCTGCCAGCCACTCTGCCAACTACCCTGCCAGAATAGCTAAAAATGATACATACTCAAGTAACAGAGCTACTTTTATATGATAAATGCAACACTTTTATGAAATAGATGGCAGTGCATCGTAATGAATTAAAAGATTTAGTATTTATATTTACAGATGTGACGAGGGCCCAATTAGGCAAAGCAAGTTTTTACTGGAGTGGAAAGGACACAGAGCAAAAACCAATGTAATCACGTATATTGTAACCGTGTATATTGTAACTTTGTATATTGTAACCATTAATATTGTCACATTTCTGTTGGCAGGCGTTTACGAGTATACATTCACCGAGATTGGTGTGAACTCGTATTGGAGCGGTTACGTCACGGACGAGTCCATGATGACGTTGAGAGGGGAGGTAGAAGTTGTGCCTAGGACGTCCCACGTGGCTTATCTGAAGGTATCCAGAGGGGATTATGAAGCCCATTATAACACAGCTTCCGGTAAGGCTATCTCCATATCACCTTTGTAGTTTTTCTCAGTTGCATGCAGGATGGCTGATGGTCATTGCCGGACTCAAACGTGACTCGATCGCAGAAGGTGAAGGCACTAGTATTTATGGGTTCTTGAACGTGGTTCTATCCAACTCGTTCCTATAATGGCAATTTTTTTCCTTTTACGAAAATTGGCTTATAAAAAATAATTAGCCTATTTTAAGAATAAAAGAATAAATATCAAAGAATGAATACATGAGAATTACTTAATTCCTTGCTACCGTAAGAAACTAGGAAACAGTTTCACAAATCAGAAAATATGTGAGATAATGTAAAAGACGATGCGTTTCCTGGATTCGATTGCAGGACTTAAATGATACCTGTACCTTAAAGGCTTGAAGTGTGCTTCTCAGTATGAGCATTGGATGTGTTCTAACGTAATACAAAAAAGCTTTCCAGTTTTCATACTTGCGTGTGAAAATGGTTTTAAACCACAGTTTACCTAAGGCAACAGCGGTCATTCCGGAAATTCAGTGGGCTATTGCAATGACATCAACACTGAAAGCAGTTCAAATAACTAGGAGGAGAGACCGAGGGGGCAAGCTTGGGGGCGAGCTTGGGGGCGCTAAGCTGATCTTATGGCCACACTATGCTCATCAGTGTCATCATTTCCGAGTAATTTTTAGAGAGGCTTTTAAGTAATACAACCACTTCATGCCTTCTTTTCTTTCCTCCTCTTTCTTGCATATCTTCTTACACTTTTCTTAAAACCATTGTCTTCCATTTCTTGCATCTTTTCATGTATCCTTTAAGATGAAACACAGGTGCGCACCAGTGTATTCTCAACAGGTCTCCCATTCTCTTTGTTTTCATGACTAGGTGTGGCTGATCCGTCAGGAGCCGCCTGTCCAGGAGAGACCAACGCTATCTCTGGCTGCTCGGTGGCAGAGCCCATGGCCTTAGACTCCTCCCTGTTCGGTTTGCCTTTTGGAATGCAGCACCCTGAGGTGAGCCAGATCTCGCCCGTCCAGGGCACAGGGGAGGATGATATCGTGATTACAGGGTCGGGCTTCGGCACCACAGACTGTCAGAACATTGTAACCCTCGGGGGTCATCAACTGACGTCATGGGAAGCAGCACTGGGCAGGTAACGGTGAAAATGGATCTTAGTGAGGAGGTCCCCGCCGGCAAGATTCTTCCCATAAAGGTCCGTGTGGGCAACAGAGGCAACGCGCTTATCACACCCGCCAAGGAAACAGATCGTAGTTTTATTGCGCTACCTTATGTGTCAGATCTGAGCCCGGTGTCAGGCTCCATGGCCGGAGGCACAGAGCTGACCATCAGCGGAGGAGGGTTCTCATCAGACGCCACTGTTAGTGTGGACGGCTACGTTTGCGACGTTACGTCAGTGACGTACAGCACAATCATGTGCACGACCGGAGCATCCACAGGGTCTGCTGACGTTGTTGTGAAGTCTCGCGTAGACAATGGACAACTTCTGAACGCCGAGTGCAAAGACGATGCCACTTTGTGTGTGTTCATGTACACCAGTCAGGCCACGCCGACACTGACGTCAACCAGCCCGACTCAGGTGGACACCCCCACCGCGGATTGACTCTAACAGGATCTGATTTGGCACGAACACATCCAAAGTCAAAGTCGCTTTAGGGACAGGTAATTGTGTTATTAAAACGGTGAACAACACGCAGATCGTTTGCAATATGCAGGACGTTCCGCTGGAACGCACTCTGTCCTCGTGACAGTGGACGGTAAGGGACTGGCTCAGGCGATCGATGTGATACTGGAGAATCAGGCTAAACTTAGTGGCATCTCTCCGTCCTCTGGTAGCGTTCACGGCGGAACGCGACTCACCATCACCGGAAACGGCTTTACGGCCAATGTAACCACAGTTCTTCTGGGAACAGACGTCTGTGTCACGGAGAGCGTCACGCCGGACCAGATTTGTGTGCGTAACCCCCGCTCACGCCGATAGCTCCGTGGATCTTCAGGTGAGATCAGGGGACCTGGTGTTTTTTCCGACGCAGAGCTTCTCATACTCCACGGCACAGACTCCTACAATCACTTCTATCACCCCAGCGAGGCGCCAGCTGGGCAGACCATAACGATTGCGGGGACGGGATTTAGTGGTAGCACTACCGTCACCATAGACGAGGTGGAGTGTACAGTCACTTCTTACCTCTCCCTTACAGTGCACACTTGGAGCTCATTCTGCTGGAAGTTACCCTGTCCTTGTGCATGTGGTCGGACTCGGCAACTCCAATGATGATCAGAACTTCAAGTACGCCATCGAAGTGACATCGATCTCACCTGCTACAGGTAATTGGTTTCAAAAAGTTCTTATCTGTCAACTTCATCTCGTCCTGAGGTCCAAAAGTTCAACAAAAGTAAACAAATTCGTCGCCTTAAATATGAATAAATAGTCAGTAAGATTTGCTCTGCTTTGGAACCCCCTTAATCAGTCAGCCATGCCTGAACTAGCCTTCACCAATTACCGATTAGTTGTATCTATGTAACTTTCGGTATTACCGATATACCTAGCTGTTGGTCTTATTACATTGTAGTCGTGGTTATTACATTGTCGTCGTAGTTATTACATTGTGGTCGTAGTTATTACATGTCTGTGTATTTGGACCCCAAAATCTAAATAACGCTTTCCTTCCCTGTGACAGGAAGTTTTGCCGGAGGTCAGGAGGTAACTGTATCCGGGGCTGGATTTGACCCCGTGACCTCCACTATAAGCATCTGTAACGAGACATGCGCACTGGTGGACGGAGCTAGCCAGACTTCCTCAGCTCTCAAATGTCAGGTCCCAGCTTATCTCTGTAAGTTTGTCCAAGGCTGTTTGTACAAATAGTGTGTAATACTTGACTATGCGACGAGCGGCTCTGTAGGGGAAATGGTAAATTATGGACAGGCCGGATTTTATTCGTTGTGTGTGTGGTCATTTGCCGACTCTGTGTCTGAACAAGGCAATTGCTTACAGATAACTTCTTCGTTATTATACACAACGTTCCGCTACTAACATCGTTATTCCGTATCGTTATCAAACACGTTGTAAAAGTATCATTCATTTTTTGCTGTCCGTGTTGTATCCATTCATATTGTTGTTGTTGGGTATGATGCTCTTCGTGTTCTTCAACGGAGGATGGGTATTTGAAATGCACATGTGTCGCTTTTGTTATTTCTTATTTTCTCAAAACATATACGGAAGTAAATCATATAGTTTGGGAAAAATTGTAAAACAATTGGGTTCTGGAACATACAGGAAATCTATTAATTTATTGATCCGCTGTATAGCTTGTGAGTTTAATAAGATTCCATTTATGCAACATCAACAGATGGTGATACGTCATCGAAGATGTGTGACGTCACTGTAGCCGTAAACAACGTGGATGACGTTCTGGCGAATGGTTTTACATTTGACCCCAGTTTGACCCCTAACATCGACGGTGTGACACCAGGACGCGGGGGAACCGCCGGGGGGACGTCGGTAACTATTGCCGGACAAGGATTTAGGTCAGTCCTATACCTTAACTGAGGTAAACTGATAGGAGGCCGGATTAAAATTCTCGTATTTTCTTTTATTATTTCGTCGGTTTTGATGCCGTTGATTATTTCCCGTAGGTATATTCGTTGACAGAGACTTATATGAGTGAGTGAGTGCTTGGGGTTTAACGTCGTACTCAACAATTTTTCAGTCATATGACGACGAAGGAATCATTAGGGTGCATGCACGTGTAATGTGCCTCCTTGTTGCAGGACGGATTTCCACCGCTCTTTTATCTAGTGCTGCCTCACTGAGACGACTTACCGAAGGCAAGTAAGCCGCCCCGCCCGAGCCATTATACTGATACGGGTCAACCAGTCGTTGCACTATCCCCTTCATGCTGAACGCCAAGTGAGGAAGTTACAACTTCCTCTTTTAAAGTCTTAGGTGTGACTCGACCAAGGATTGATCCTGGATCTACCGGTCCCGAAGCGGACGCTCTACCAACTGTGCTATCCGGGCCGGTCCAACGCCAAGCGAGGAAGAACAACTTCCTCTTTTAAAGTCTTTGGTGTGACTCGATCAAGGATTGATCTTGGATCTACCGGTCCCGAAGCGGACGCTCTACCAACTGTGCTATTCGGGCCGGTCAGAGACTTATATGAAAACGGAAAAATAAAAAACGTCCACAAACAGATTGCCAAATGATAAGAAGGATTACATGTCGCTGTCCTGTCATTTCACAGTGGACTGTGCTTGTTATATAAAAGTTGTAACGTATTTCACATTCTTCTCGTAGTCTTTAGAAACTAATAAAATGAACAAATAACACTGATCAGAAGAAATTGGTTCAGGCGGAGTTTCATCATATAATCTGTGGATAGAAAAAACGAAAACGTTATCAGCTAAAGTTATCCTGTAGATGAACCGTTCGTATCGGTTATCATCCTCAGCAATACGATGAGTGAGAATTCAGTCACTATTGGGGGCGTGGTTTGTGAGGTTACCTCGGCAAAGACGACTGAGTTGATATGTACAACGGGAGCCAGTGACGGCACTTTGGAAACCAGTGTACAAGTCACGGTTGAAAACAAAGGCGACGCTATCCAAGTGAGCTAACCATTTTATACAGTTCTTAACATTTTCCATGGAGTAAATTGAACAGCCAACAAAGTTTAATTATTCTCCAAATTCCTTGATCGGCAACATCACTGTATTGTATATTTTTATGGGAGGCATTCATGTAATAATAATTTCTTATGACATTTATAGCTGAAAGTAAATTTTTTTGCTCTGGATAAGGTTGAAAACTGAAATAACATAATGTTCCAAAGTTTGGTTTATCAGCCCAGGCCGAGAAATCAAGATGTAGGTTCTGTAATAAGTTTTAGGTGTCTACGCTTTAAATGTGTTAATGTTTCAATAAGTTGAGCGATCAATTCTTCCAGTAAAATATGAATATTAATCTGTCGTAATCATCAGGAAAATATCCAACATTTATATCCAACATTTCCTTCAACCTTACGTGCATATATCTTCCCACTGAAATAACCCATGCAGAGCACGATCTCTCTATATTCCCCATATCTCCTTACCCGATTCATCTTTGTTCTTCCCTTGCCAGACGAGCGCGGCCTTCCACTACGTGGACGTGTGGTCATCTGTGTTCACCTGGGGAGGCCAGTCTCCGCCCGTGGCCGGAGACGTAGTGGTCATACAGAAGGGGCAAACAATTCTGCTGGACACAGACACACCTGTATTGAAACTCATCCTGATACAAGGTAAGATATCACCACATTATATCCGCACGCACACACGCATGCATACATCGGACATGCAAATAATCATATATATATATATTTTTTTTTACAGGTGGAAAACTGATCTTTGATGAGAAGGATGTGGAACTTCAGGTAGAGATCATACTGATTACGGACGGGGGAGTATTACAGGTAAGTTTCAGTAATTATTTATTTGATTGGTGTTTTACGCCATACTCAAGAGTATTTGGCTTATGCATGTTCGTTATGGTGGGAGAAAACCCGACAGAGTTGGGGAAAACCCACGACCATCCGCTGGCCGTAAGCTTTAGTACATCTAACATGTAATCACATAATCTATGATAAGTGTATCGTAGGCTCTCGCTGCAGCTTAGCGGCCCCTGGCCAGTGATGTCGCAGGCTCAAATCCAGCTCTCGCTGGAGGTTTGTCAGGTACTTTGTAGAGGGCGGCTCTTTACCCCGGGCTCTTTCTCCGTCCATAACCCTTACTCCCCTTATAAATGTGTAAACCCCTTGTTATAACACAAAACACCAATTATATAATAAATGAATGTTCGAGTGACACAAGGAAACAGTCGTGGTGAAAACATTTGTAAGTATTGCAAGGGGATGGATATTGAGGCAGTGTTTCTTACCTTCATAAAGAATAACGTATAGTAGGAATGGCGTTTTGTACAGTTTAAATAAGAGCAAGAGCATCACCTAATTCAACGGTAAAAGAGCTGAAATGTTGATAGAGGCGTGTCTTGTCACTGGTAGCCTGTATCTGCCTGTTTCGGGCGATCATTAAGTTAGCCGGGAAAATTTGATCTATGATCGTTGATTTAGCTTTGGGACTGAGTCGAGTTCCAGTTTTAGCGAGATTTTGTTACTGTTGCAGACTTGATCTTGTTCCAAAACAGAATTCACAAAGGCTATAAACTCTCTCTGCTCTATACCGTTTTATGGCCTGGGTTCAGAGAGAAACTGTGAAATTTCAGTATTATTATCATTACCAGATAACATTTATTGAAACAATGATGCGTGGGCGATACAAGAGATTACAAATACCCGGTCACCCGACGTACTAAATCATATTGCACTCTCATGCTAAATTTCCTGACCGAAATCGGTATTCTACAGGAAAGGGCAGTGGTTCAAATTGAGGCGATTTGTTGATGACAATGTTGTTCATGATGATGATGATGATGTCATTATTGTTACTGGTGTTAGGTGGGCACTGAGGATGAACCTTTCCAGCACAAGGCCATCATTACCTTACATGGTCACCTCCGGTCACGTGAACTGCCTATATACTACGGGACGAAGTGCATCGCTGTACGAGAGGGAGTCATAGACCTTCACGGTGAGTCTACGATATATACATGATATATGATATCGAGCCGACGATACATGATATCAAGCCTAAGGTATATGATATCGAGTCTACGATACGATTGCAAAGCAGCCAGCATGATACATGTAGAAGATACTGGCTAAAAGTTGATATTTTGCACTACATCTGCGATTCTCTGGTGAAAAACTTGGCACAACTTGTGTTTTTCATCGGTCAGAAGACTTTGTTCACCACAAAGGAAACGTTGATGATAAAAAGAGCAGCTTTGAACAAATATGAAACGCGTAACACAAAACACTCTGAAAGGAAATGTAGGCTGACGGGTTTCGTCCATTGTTATTAAAAAGAGCATATTGTTTCCTGTTTGTAGAAAAAAATCAAGATGTGTACAAGTCCCATCTGTATAGATTTTCATGTCTCAGTTGATGTTATTCATGGCTAGCCATATTGTCTCTAGTCTCCCAGACGATAACCAATCGACTATTTTAAGTATTTGTTCCCAATTCATTTGCTTTACTTGGAACACTGGAGAGCTCAGGCCCATCCTCGATAACCCTTTCAGACCATGCTCCTCAAAATTTTCCAGAGCGCCGAATTTGATAGCGTTTCTCTCGCTTTGGATATGCCTTTGTTTGACATTGTTTAACGTCCTTTTTACTGATATTTTTATTGATGCATTGCTGTTACCTTCTTTGCTTTAAAACAAGAAAAAAGTTTAAATTTACAGCTATATATGCCAGTTTAATGCAAGAAACTCTGGAAAGCAGCACTGAGACCCCTTTGTTCCTAAACCATACATTATTAACGTGTGCTTCTGATTTTAAGGAAACCCTGTATCAACGACGTGGACTCGTTTGGCGAGCACAGCAAATGCCGGACAGAACACTATCACCCTCGAAGACGCAGTTGATTGGTCAGTCGGAGACTACATCGTCATAGCAACCACAGGAGATCGACACTCGCAGAGGGAAAACGAAAAACACGAAATCGCTAGCATTTCTGGTGACAAACGGACACTGACTTTAACGTCGGTTTTAGGCTACACCCATATGGGCGTGTCCGAAACGTTTGATGGACAGCAAGTGCAATTTCGGGCGGAGGTTGGGTTGCTTACTAGGAACGTGGTTGTTAGGGGCTCTGATAACAAGGAGTGGCACGATGAAATAGAAAAGTGTGAAGCTGGCTTTGACACCGGTGGGTTATGAAGCTCTATTCATTTACTCATGCGTTTAGTTGTTTATCATAGACGATAAGTTTGCATAGGCGTTGTGATTATTATGTTTTAATTAATATTTTATTGTATCCTGCTTTTAGCTGATTTTTGATGGTGAGATTGTTCGTTTACTGCCCACACCAAGCAAATAGCGATAAAAATAAAAATACCTGCGCACATTTTTCTCCTAAGACGCACCAAATAATGATCTTTACGGTTTTGTTTCAGGCGAGTTTTCAACTCAGACATGTTTCCAGGGCCGTTTTGGGGACGAGATGGGTAGTGACGAATTCGGTGGTCATATTTTAATGCATGGCGCCGAGCCGGACAAACACCTGGTGGTGGGGCGTTTGGAGTATGTAGAGATGACAAACGTCGGACAGGCGTTCAGGCTAGGCCGTTATCCGGTTCATTTTCACTTAAACGGTGACATGGCGGGGTCGTACGTCAGAGGTTTCGGGATGCACAAGACGTTCAATCGCGCCGTCAACATCCACGGGACTCATAACGTCCTCGTGGAGCACACCGTCATCTTCAACGTCAGGGGCGGGGCGTTCTTCTTGGAAGACGGTGTTGAAACCGGTAACATATTCCTGTTCAACTTAGCCGTGTTCGTCATCTCCAGCACAAGTCTGCTTAACGACGATATCACACCGGCAGCATTCTGGGCAACAAACCCAAACAACACCTATATCGGCAACACTGCTGTGGGCGGAACGCACTTTGGATTTTGGTACCGTATGCACGACCATCCGGATGGCCCGTCCTTTGATCCAAACATCTGCCCAAAAAAGGTTCCCCTCGGTGTATTCAGAAACAACACAATCCATTCTCAAGGCTGGTTCGGCATATGGATATTCCACGACTTTTTCCCCATGGTCGGCGGTGGATGTTCCTCGAAAACCCCGACTAAGGCGGTCTTCGAAGACACGATAGTCTGGAACTGTGAAAAAGGAATCGAGTTCGTTAACGGCGGATCACTTCAATTTGACGGAGGCATACTCGTGAATAACGAAAAGGCTGGGTTTGAAGGAAAAAAGGTGATGCATGCTGAAGAGTTCTCAGAGAACGGACCAATGCTGAAGAACACCATCATCGCAGCTCACGCCGCGAATCTACCGACCTACAAAGGTCCGACTCGAGGAGGCGTCATACTCCCGTACGGTCAAGGCTACACCGTGGCAAACGTCACCTTCATCAACTTTGACCAGAGTAACACGGCCGCTGTCCGATTTACGCGGATAGACGGTACATGCTCTTTCCTCTGTGGTGGATTTACCTACCACTTCAGCGGCACAAAGAAGATAAACTCTCCCAACATGGGTGTCTTTGAATGGATTAGCGAGGGTGTGATTATAGACGTGGATGGAACATTGTCCGGTAAAACCGGAGGTCGCGTCGTGTCCACACAAAACACGCTCCCTCCGTCAAGGTGTCAGGACCTCGCCTCCTTCGGAAAATCTCTGCCGGCTAGTGTGTGTGAGTCAGACGTCCACTTCATCCGATTTTCTTTCAACCACATCACTCCAGTGGCGCTCAAGTACAAGAGTGTGAGGTTGACAAACGCATACGGTACTGATGCGCTGGGCTACGCTGAGAAGAGGATCACCCATGCAAACGGCTGGCAGGTAACCCTTGTGGCGGGAGAGACGTACATCATGGAGTTTGAGGACGCAGAAATCGCTGAGAATATCAGCTATTCATCGCGGTTTGACTTCCATGAGGTGAGTGTCATCAACTGTCTACTACGATCTGTGTCCACCTTATCTCTTAAAACAGGATTTATAGATGGTTTCCATAGAAACATCTCCCCATTTTCTCAGATTTTCAAAACACATAATCAACTGCTGTCAAATATTTAATATCTACAATGAGATTTATTAACTACTTTTTAGGCAATAATGAAGACACCATTAATGTAATGAGTTTGCATTTGTCAAGATTTATGACTGTTTCCCCAGATACACGCTCTTTCCTTCTCTCTATGGTCGCTCAGGTATACATTCAAACTTGCCAATTACACCGAGAAATTTGTACATATATGTAATAACTGTTCATCGTCTTTGTCTCTCAGCCGTCCGACTTTGTAGTGCTATCCCAGCGACTCCAGTACCTCCCCGACAGGTTCTCCTTCATCCCGGATAACTTCATCAACGAGTCAGACACCACGTCTCTCTCCGCCCCGGCAAACGCCCACGGAGACTGGATCTTTGACAGCAACCAAAACTTGATTAGATATCTGGGTACATATCTGAAGAATTTCTTCACTTTTATACTGTAAATCGCGTTGTACCTCTGGGAAATGGTGTGTTAGGTTTCTATGAAAATAGGTCTTGCGATTTGTCGACTCTGAATGCTTGCTGCATGACCTACGTGTGGTACATGAATGTCGAGCTTGAAGCTTAGATTCTGCCGTAAAATGCGTTTACAAACAGACTGCGCCGGCTAACTGTTTTAACGATGCTCATTAAAGGTGGGAAAGTGAGATAAATCGTGTTATTTATAAAGTGACATGACTTAGTTATTTTACAACTTCTGATTAACTAGGAATTCTTTAAGGTCTAGTGTCGTTTTGTGAAATCCCTACCAAGACAATGTTACCATAGCTGAAGGCATGGAATGTGGTACATCGATACACCCAGAATGCAATCGTCTAGGTTTAAATTGTGCTAAGTGATTATGTTTTCACCACCATGAAACCCTCGTCTATTTCTTATGTGAAAGCAACAAGGAGAAAGCTGCAATAACAAATCACTTATACCTAGCCACATTGGCAAAAGCTGCAAATCACATCAAATCAAAATCAAGATCAAATTTTGGAACCGTTGGATGTTGAAGCAAATTATTTTACTTTGTATATTTTAACGAAGCTTAACTCCAAATGATCCTAATGGTCATACCTGTTTTATTTTGAAATATACAATCTAAGGTCAAATTTGATATCCGTATAGCACTTCTAGGTCATGAAGGGGCGTTCCAAGTCGATAATAAAAATGCTCATTTTCAAACCAATCTACAACATCTACAAGTTCCCACACGAATATGGAAGAAATAATACATAAATTGCAAAGACGCAATTGGCAGGATTCTAACACGGAATAGTCTCATTGGTTTCTTTATTAAAACCGGATATACGGTCTTTCCTGGAATTGTCAGCGTAATAGCAATCTGTTCATGGGTTTACGTCTGTCTTTCCCACTATTCAGTTTCGGCACACGGTAGTTCCAGCTCTGGGACGACTTACAAACATGTAGAGTTGGACGCATATAGGTGTTACTATGACAACTGTGAGCCTCCTCCCGACCCTAACTCCATGCCTCCGGCCACCCGTAGACCGGACGATGCCGTCATGTGGTCTGACGCGCAGACCTGGAAGGACACACCTGCGGGCTGGGGTGGTAACTATGGAAATGACAGCTACGGGTTACCACAAGACGGCGACGACGTGGTCATTGCAAAGGGTAAGTACACATGTACTCGCTACGAAGATTGACCAACGCGTTTGCTTTTTCACAATTTATTGTACTTTGTCGTGTAGTAAGGTGCGATCTCATCACACTGAATATGCAATTAATGTCGTCTGGTTCATTAATCTAGTGCAATGAGGAGATAATACGTGGCTAAAAATTAGTAAACAAGTATAATTGCCCCATGATGAAACCCTGTTGGACAACCCATGAACTGCTCTCTCCTTTGTCACCGTCCCCTCAGGCATGTGGGTTGTTGCGGACGTGCCATTACCTCGCATGAAAAAATTGTACATCTACGGTGTCCTGGAAATCGACGGAGATTTTAACACCACCACCGGGAGTTACAAGGACTTCGTCCTGTCGGCCGAATACATTTACATCGTGGGAGGCCGGCTGATCGCAGGATGGCCCGACAATCCTTTCAAGGGGAACATCGACATCATTCTTCGTGGGACTCACGAGTCTCCTCGGCTCGAGGTCCTTGGAGGCCCTGAAGTAGGCGCTAAAGCTATCGGTATGACCTAATTAATTCATGATTCCTTGGGGTGAGGTAGGGGAGAGGATTGGGGGTAAGGGTTAAGGTATGGCCTAAAGCTGTCGGTATGGTATAATTCGCTCCTGATTCCTAGGGGGTGAGGTAGGGGAGAGGATTGGGGGGAAAGGGTAAAGTATGGCCTCATTCTGTCGGTATGCTCTAATTCACTCTTGATTCCTTGGGGTGAGGTAGGGGAGAGGATTGGGAGTAAGGGGTAAAGTATGGCCTCATTCTGTCGGTATGGTCTAATTCACTCTTGATTCCTTGGGGTGAGGTAGGGGAGAGGATTGGGGGTAAGGGGTAAAGTATGGCCTAATTCTGTCGGTATGGTCTAATTTATCCGAATTCCTGGCGAGGTAGAGGAGTGGATAGGGGGTTGGGGGCAAAGTAGGGCCTAAAGCTGTCGGTATTGCATAATTTATTCCTGGTTCTTTCGGTTGAGGTAGAGGAGTGGAGTGGGGTAGTGGGTAAAGTAGAGCGTAAAGCTATCGTTGTGGCCTAATTTATTCCTGATTCCTTGGTGGTGAGGTAGGGGAGTGGATTGGCGATTGGGGGTAAAGTAAAAACTGTCGGTGCGGCCTAATTTACTCCTAACTCTTTGGTGGTGAGGTAAGGGTGGATTAGGGGGTAAAGTAGAGTGTAATGCTATCGTTGTGGCCTAATTTATTCCTGATTCCTTGGTGGTGAGGTAGGGGAGTGGATTGGCGATTGGGGGTAAAGTAAAAACTGTCTGTACGGCCTAATTTACTCCTAACCCTTTGGTGGTGAGGTAGGGGAGTGGATTGGCGATTGGGGGTAAAGTAAAAACTGTCGGTACGGCCTAATTTACTCCAAACCCTTTGGTGGTGAGGTAGGGGAGTGGATTGGCGATTGGGGGTAAAGTAAAAACTGTCGGTACGGCCTAATTTACTCCTAACCCTTTGGTGGTGAGGTAGGGGTGGATTAGGGGGTAAAGTAGAGTGTAATGCTATCGTTGTGGCCTAATTTATTCCTGATTCCTTGAAAGTGAGGTAGGGGAGTGGGGTAGTGGGTAAAGTAGAGCGTAAAGCTATCGTTGTGGCCTAATTTATTCCTGATTCCTTGGTGTTGAGGTAGTGGAGTGGATTGGCGATTGGGGGTAAAGTAAAAACTGTCGGTACGGCCTAATTTACTCCTAACTCTTTGGTGGTGAGGTAGGGGAGTGGATTGGCGATTGGGGGTAAAGTAAAAACTGTCGGTACGGCCTAATTTACTCCTAACTCTTTGGTGGTGAGGTAGGAGAGTGGATTAGGGGATACTCAACATCGACAATTTCATGTTGAACGTGACTGTTATATTCTGCGTGTCAAGCTCTGATGTAAGTAGTCTGGAGGGCGTCTCTGTTTGATTTTGTCCGTTAACACCGTTTAATAATATCTTCTTCGACGATATGTTAAGCGATGAAATGAAAACATGTATTGAATACAACAATCAAATACTGAATACAGTTTTATCCATCTACTGGTTCAAATCTTTAACCTGTATTGTTTCTAACCTTTGTACAGGTGTGTTCGGGGGCCTTGACCTTCACGGTAAAGAAGTTACCAATCCATGGACGACCTTAGGAGCTACAGCCGAAGTTGGAGCCACGAGTCTAACATTGAGCGAAGCCATAAGCTGGGCTGTAGGAAGTGAAATTGTCGTGACCCCAACCGGATATGACCCTTGGGAGACGGAGACCTTTATAATTACTTCAGTGTCCGGTGCAGTTATCGGACTTAATGATAGTGTCCAACACAAACATGTTGGTAGGTAATTTTTTTAAACGAAGGTGTCAGAAATCATGTAAAGAAGTCAATTTTTTTTAAACAATACTATGTGGATTTGTCAAGAATCATTGTGTATTACATAAGATATTTCAGTATTTTGGGATTTGTGTCGAATAATTGCATACAATGCTAATGGACTGGAACATATTTTTGAAGAAAATGATTACAGCAAAGGGAAAGTTATGTGACTGGCTTTGTCATTGGATTACAGGAGCATAACTTTAAATTCTCAGTGTACCTTTCCAGTACATTCATTTTGAGTCGACTGATTTACCAATAGACTCTGCCTAGTTTCACTCACTTATAAACCAGACCTCCGATATATGATACAAATCACATAGTTATGAGTATGTCACTTAATAACCACTCCAATTAAAAATTGTTTTTTTTTTCTGCTACAGCATTTTCAGAAACTGTTGACTCCCTGTCGTACGCGGTGACCGCTGAAGTGGGTCTCTTGACTCGCAATGTCAAGGTTATCGGAGAGGACTACGATAAGTTGTTCGACGAATCATTCGGTGCTCGAATCTTGGTCGGTTTGGCTGCCGATGCGGAACAGTCCTACTTAGGTACGGAAGCTCTTGTTTACACAAGCTCGTTGTCTGTCGGCCTACTTCTTTCTCTCCTGTTGTTTGTATACTTTTCGTACAGTTATCATTCATCATCTAAGTCGTTCAAAATATATCGAATTGCACATTTAAGTGAAATTCAGTGCTGTGACTCACTTGAGTAAAATGGGACGAATCTTGAGTAAAACGTCTCCACACCTGCTATTAAACTGCAATCTTTTTGTATGGCCTCACTTCTCTACGAGCAAAGCTCCACAGAGCGTGTGACGTATCATTTCTTGCGGCGACACTACCGCGCTTATTTATAAGGAGAGCTATACGCAAAGTGTGACGTTTCGTTTCTTGATGGGACGCTACGGTACGTGGGTATCACCTGTCTGGTTTACGGGAACACCTGCAGAGAAAGTGTGGCGTTTCGTAGAAAACAGAGTGTGCCGCGTTGGGGGACCTTACAACAGTTTTCTGTTGTCTCTGAACCGTCTTATGCTGTTACAACAGACTGACTTTGCATGATTGTTTTATCAAATCTAGATTGATCCTCCAACTCCACAAATTCTGTTTGCAGGGTTCGCACGGATCGCTAACGTAGAGTTTGTCCACACGGGACAGGAAGGCTTCCGCGATCCCTATGATCCACGCTTCACCGTCTCATTCCTCGACTGTGGGACGGTCAGTCCTGTCAGGCCGTCCTACGTGAAGAATTCCGCGTTCCATAACGCCTTCTCCACAGCTATCGGCGTCTACAGCACCAACAATCTGGAGATCACTGACAACGTCATTCACCACACAGTGGGCACCAGTAAGAGTTTGTTTCTGTTCTTACTTCTGCTAGGGTTAGGTCCTGGCGACCTTCTCATGCACTTGGCTTTGAAAAAGCTATTAATCACTTCACTGTATATTACATATTATCAACGATATTATCATTCACTTTGTCTAATATTTGATGTCTATAAAAGTCTTTGTATATGGAACTGATGTGGTAAACCATAACGTTTTTGTAGGTATCGAAGTGATGGGCGATAGTGTGACGCTCCGAGACAATCTGGTCGTCCTCTCCATTTTCCCCGGTACCTACCAGAACCGTCTAGAGACGATGAACATCGACTACGTGGGCGCCATAGACGCCAGGAAGGCCACCAATCTGAAGATGACTGGGAACGCCGTGTCCGGGTCGGAACGCATCGCTTACCGTGTCCCCGGTGAGAGCTGCGACTCTCCTGGGGAGTGGAGTGGCAACGTCGCTCGCACATCGTTGATGGGCATAGGACTGTTACCAGGTGACGGCATCTCTGGCTGTCTCAAGTTCGCCGGGTTTGCTATCTCAATGTGTATGGATTTCGGAGTGTACATCAATACTGAGTCTTCCATGGTTCTGTCCGAACTGACTCTCGTTGGCAACCTCCTCGGCATCTTTCCGATGGTTTTTGGTCCCTCAGCTCTGGCCCACCAATCCGCAGATAAATTTGTCACTATTCATGACAGCTTGGTCGTTGGAACGGGACCGTCATTCGACTGCAGCGCGAATGTCATTCCCACTGAACCCTACTACAGCAAGTTTGACAATGGACATTCCAATTTTATGGGAAACGGTGGAAAAGTTGGTCTCGTCTGGGCATCATACACTGGAGGCTCAAATGCCGCTCCCAAAATGTCCTTCACTGGTATTACTGACTACCCAGCCCTGTACGGCAAGACGGTTGTGTCGAGTAAGATTTTTGGTTTATTTGTTTAGACTGTCTTCCATATAGTCGTATACAAAAAATAGGAATAGCATCTCACAATGTTTTGTGTAATAAAATAATGTAGTGATTAAAACTTCTAGGTTGTGTTGGTACCAGTTGCTGTCACTGCAATATGCTGCATAGTTTGACTCCTTGCGCATTTTAATAACAGTAAATGCACACACTGTAATTGTTGATAAAACAACAGATATCACGATGCTGCAAATATAAAGCCTTTTATAGACTCTTGCCTGAAATTTGCTGTGGATTTACAATTTACAGTAAATAAGGAAAATAGTGAGAACAAAAGGAACGTTTGAAAATATTCTAAATAAGCATTATTTTTCAGATGTAACGTTTGGCTACTTCGGTAATACCTGTGGTAGAAAAGATGTTGCAATAACGACTAATCCCAATAACGATGACGGCATGCACCCAATTGAAACCGACGAACTGACGTTCGTGAACACACCTGAGAACAACAAAGTCTTCATTCATCGGCCGAATGTGGGGTAAGCATTGAGCAAATGGTTAGCTGAGGTAAGAATGAAGTCTCATGTTCTTGAAAACATGCTAAATTCCTTAAAGCACGGGAATTTCATAGTTTTTCACTCAGAAATGTTCACGTCGTATGAAGACCAATAAAGGAAAACATTCGAAATCTGTTTTTTCTTGTAATTTGCATTTCGGGGCGACAAAATTGCTCATTAGTCTTGTGGATACGTGGTTAAAGTGTGACGAGGCATTGGTAGACTCGAAGAATAACTGATAGGCTTAAAGATAGGTTGATAGACTTGAGCATAGGTTGATACACTTGAGCATAGGTTGAAAGGCTTTAGGATAGGTTGATATGTTTTAGGGTCGCTTGATAGACTAGACCATAGGTTAACCTGCTTAAGGATCGCTTGATAGACTAGGGCTTAGGTCGATATGCTTTAGGATCGCTTGATAGACTAGACCATAGGTTAACCTGCTTGAGGATCGCTTGATAGACTAGACCATAGGTTAACCTGCTTAAGGATCGCTTGATAGACTAGAGCTTAGGTTAACCTGCTTAAGGATCGCTTGATAGACTAGAGCTTAGGTTAACATGCTTAAGGATCGCTTGATAGACTAGAGCTTAGGTTAACATGCTTAAGGATCGCTTGATAGACTAGACCATAGGTTAACCTGCTTAAGGATCGCTTGATAGACTAGACCATAGGTTAACCTGCTTAAGGATCGCTTGATAGACTAGAGCTTAGGTTAACATGCTTAAGGATCGCTTGATAGACTAGACCATAGGTTAACATGCTTAAGGATCGCTTGATAGACTAGACCATAGGTTAACCTGCTTGAGGATCGCTTGATAGACTAGACCATAGGTTAACCTGCTTAAGGATCGCTTGATAGACTAGACCATAGGTTAACATGCTTAAGGATCGCTTGATAGACTAGACCATAGGTTAACCTGCTTAAGGATCGTTTGATAGACTAGACCATAGGTTAACATGCTTAAGGATCGCTTGATAGACTAGACCATAGGTTAACCTGCTTAAGGATCGCTTGATAGACTAGGGCTTAGGTCGATATGCTTTAGGATCGCTTGATAGACTAGACCATAGGTTAACCTGCTTAAGGATCACTTGATAGGCTAGAGCTTAGGTTAACATGCTTAAGAATCGCTTGATAGACTAGGGCTTAGGTCGATATGCTTTAGGATCGCTTGATAGACTAGACCATAGGTTGACATGCTTAAGGATCGCTTGATAGACTAGGGCTCAGGTTAACATGCTTAAGGATCGCTTGATAGACTAGGGCTTAGGTCGATATGCTTTAGGATCGCTTGATAGACTAGACCATAGGTTGACATGCTTAAGGATCGCTTGCTAGACTAGAGCTTAGGTTAACATGCTTAAGGATCGCTTGATAGACTAGACCATAGGTTGACATGCTTAAGGATCGCTTGATAGACTAGAGCTTAGGTTGATATGCTTTAGGGTCGCTTGCTAGACTAGAGCATTGGTTGTTAAACTTGAGAGTGGATTAAAAGCTAATAATGTCAGATTAATCTATTAATTATTTCAGTTCATTAACCCGCATCTAGTTATGAAGTATTTTTAATGTACCCAAAACCCCAAAATCAATTAGTGAGCGATTACTTTATCTTTTAGAAAAATCAATCCGTCCGACTGCGTTGATATGGACTGCGACGGGCTGAAGAAGGCCATCTTGGTGGACATGGACGGCAGCCTGCTGGGCTCCCCTGGAACCGTCTTGTCTCAGTCCGAGTTTGAGTGGGACGGCGACAAAAGGCGAGGCCTCGGGGATTACAGAATCCCCAAAACCCTCCTCACCTCCAGCGATGGATCCAGAATCTCCGTCGACGACATCGCTCCAAACAAAGGTCTATATTTATAACATTTAAAGCTATTTTAAAACTTATTTATGTTTTTTCCTCCGTGTTTAAGGCTGCACTGAAAAATTTTTCATTTCTATGTAACTTGTCAGGTATACTTGTGGAGGAAACCGGAGGGCCCGAGGCAAACGATGGCGATTGGCCTAGTGGCTAGAGCTGGATTGAAACACGCGATCCCATTTGTCAAGGATCTGGGCGTCTTGGCAAGCCAACGCTCCACCTGCCTGAGATGTGGGGAACGCATTTAAAGTTTATAAACCCACTGAACTAACTAATCAATCAACCTGCCTGTCCCTAAGTCAACTAAATTAACTTATCTCTCTTATGCCCAGGTATCTTCCGGACGTCTTCATGCCAGGCCATGCCAGAGTGGCAGGCCCACCGCTGTCCTAGCACCGACTACCGCATGTTAATCATAGAGAGCATGGACTCAGACACGGAGACGCGGCGCCTCTCCCCTGTGGCCGTGCTTGTTGATGACTACATCGACCTGATTAACGGGCCCCAGGACCACGGCTGGTGCGCTGGTTACACCTGCCAGAAGAGGCTCTCTACCTTCATGGCTGTTCTCCCTACAGGTGGGTGGCAGGGGTACTGTACAGTTCGCTGTCTCTCCGATTTCTCTCCCGTTAAGGGGCTATTCTTTGGAGGACGTAGGTTTATCACGAGTACACTCCCTCAAAGAAACTCTTCTTTGAAGGAGTTATGAAAATGTTAAAGGTAGGACAAATGCATGTGAGACACAAACTTAGGACATTTTGCACATAATGCACAATTAAAAATGGATCGCCAGGATATGGATGACATATTGTTGATGTAAGCGATAATTATTTACTCAAGTAATTCTTCAAATACCTGAAATATTTGTAACACGGCGCAGGTTTGTCATTGAAACTATCGGATTTTTTGTTGTGGAGGCGCTTGTATATTAAATGGAGATAATTACTACTTGAAAATAAGAATTAAATCTTCAGTTAATTTAAGTAAATTCGGGGTTTTGGGGAGGGTTCTATAGCTTGTAGGTACAGCATGACGTTTGGGGAAGAGTTCTATACCTTGTACTTACCGCATGACGTTTTGGGGAGGGCTCTATACCCTGTAGGTACAGCATGACGTTTTGGGGAGGGTTCTATACCTTGTAGGTACCGCATGACCTTTGTGAGAGAGTTCTATACCTTGTACTTACCGCATGACGTTTTGGGGAGGGTTCTATACCTTGTGGGTACCGCATGACGTTTTGGGGAGTGTTTTATACCTTGTAGGTACAGCATGGCGTTTTGGGGAGGGTTCTATACCTTGTAGGTACCGCATGACGTTTTGGGGAGGGTTCTATAGCTTGTAGGTACAGCATGACGTTTTGGGGAGGGTTCTATACCTTGTAGGTACCGCATGACGTTTTGGGGAGGGTTCTATATCTTGTAGGTACCGCATGACGTTTTGGGGAGGGTTCTATACCTTGTAGGTACAGCATGGCGTTTTGGTGAGGGCTCTATACCTTGTAGATACCGCATAGCGTTTTGGGGAGTGTTTTATACCTTGTAGGTACAGCATGATGTTTTGGGGTGGGTTCTATACCTTGTAGATACCGCATGGCGTTTTGGGGAGTGTTTTATACCTTGTATGTACTGCATGACGTTTTGGTGAGGGTTCTATACCTTGTAGGTACAGCATGACGTTTTGGGTAGGGTTCTATACCTTGTAAGTACCGCATGACGTTTTGGGTAGGGTTCTATACATTGTAGGTACCACATGACGTTCATACTTAGGGATTTCATGACCGTAGCATAGTAGCGCTTTTCTATGATAACTTTTTCACTGGTATTTTTGGTTCAGATTAACTACTGAACGTAATTATGATAAAAATGAACAACAAAATCCATACGAAGATCCACGAATCTGCTTCTAGAGTTATGAGTTTGAAATGGTAAATAGCACGCATTTGTTTCTCAGGTAAAGAAGCCAGTATCTACTTTACTAGCACGTCACCTCAGTCTCTGCGGCTCCACTTGCTGAACGCGGTTTCAGACGACGCGGTTTTGTTGGCGATATGGTACGCCGAGCCTTACCGACTTGACATCTACTACGAGGACAACCACATTCTGCCCACCAATGGTTACCTGGACTCCAATGGTAACTACCAGCTGCGGAAAGTGACAAACGTTGCCGATGCCAAGCCTGAACTGACCTCGCCCGCTGGTTCTAACTTCATGGACCGTGCAAATTTCCTGATGTACGTCCTCGTCAGGGGATCGAAACCGGTGCTCATCAAGACAAACCCCGTCATAGTCGTAGTTTTTGAGGCGTCCACAGAATTCCTAACAGTTGACGAGTTCTTCGGTGAAAATTTGGTGAACAATTTGGTGGCGTTCCTGGGAGTGGATCCGTCCAAGGTCCGCCTTGTTAACGTTGTGAACGAGAACGCAGTGGCGCGTCGCAAACGACAGGCTTCCGGCAATACCAAGTTCTTCGTGGAGGTGGGTGACGACCCACTGGCCTCTGTGAACGCCTCCGTGGGAGGGAGACTGAGCCCTGACCAGCTCAAAAACTACACCGTTAGCCTCGTCAACGCTGCTCTGCTGGGAACGCTTAACCTCAACGCTTCCATGTATGTGATAGAACCACTTCCGTCTCCTAGCGACCCCTTGTGGTCTTACCGTGTCGTCAGTGAGGAGACGTCTCCCCCTAATCTGGTCCTCATAGAACCCATCGACCGCATGTCGTTTGAAACAGAACCGACAGTGATGTACGAGGGCAAGCTGTTCAGCACCCAGCCGAAGCTGAAAGTTTTAACTTTGCTGGTAAGTTGATGTGCGCAGGCGTATCATTGGCTGCTACTCTTTACATGACTGTCTTATTGTCTTCCTTTGACAAGATGGCGGATTACACCTGTTAGCCAAGAATGGCACTGTCCCTGCTCTGGTTTTACTCCCCATCCTGAAACATTTTCTATACCTTGTAGCTCTAAGTTCTGTGGTTAATTGTCTTGAATGTTGTATGGTCGACCTGGTTCCGTCAGTACGAATCCCTACAGGCATACGAATATCTGATATGACTCTTAGTTTGACATAAATCTTGACGACAGAAATTCATGTGAATGTATTCATTTCATATGAATAATGGTGCAAGTGAAATGAAACTAGTAAGAACACAAGTGAAATGAAACTAGTAAGAACACAAGTGAAATTATACTAGTAATACACAAATGGAATGATACAAGTAAGTGAAAATGATACTAGTAAGAACACAAGTGAAAAGATACTAGCATAAACATATAAACATATATGGCACTTCTCACCGGGGGAAAATCCCATGACATGACATACAGCTGATTTGTGTTAGCACTTATCTCAAGTTTGTGTGCTTCGGATTGTCCCGTATGTATACTGACGATAATGCTTCTGGCAAAAGCGCTCTTGTAAATAGGATTGTAACCAATGAATTTAAAACATTCACTTTGGCGCTGACGAGAGGTTTAACATCAAGGCTTTTTCTGTTTTTGTTTTCTTTCATTAGGGATCACGTGTCCGCCATCTTGGAACAACAGAGTCTCCATGGGAAATGACGGTCACCCTAAAAATGACAGCGGGAAGTTACGTGGGCGCTACGCTCACCGGGAATTCAACGATCCAATTTAACGACGGCTGGGCTGAGTTCACCGACCTTACCATCAGCCACGCGGGCACATATGTCTTAGAGTTTGCCGTGACGTCACCACCGGAAGCTACAAACTTCACCATGGAAAGGACGATTGTGGTATCAAAGCGTCCCCTGGTGGCGAATGTTGTCTCTATGCCAGGTGTGACCGTCGGCAACTCATCGGTGACTGTCGTCTTGGACTTGAGAGACGAGATGACCGGGGAAAAAATTCAGGACTTGAGTTGGAGGGTATGGACACGTTATATGTGATTACCACCAGCAAAGACATCGTATTATACGAAGACATTTTATAATTTCATGCATGTATAATGACGATACTGACAAAATCCCATTGAATATCATCGCCTCAGACTTGGGTGAGCCTTTTGGCTGTATAACGTTGAATAGTGCCAAAAATTTCGGTACAACCGGAAATCTCACATTAAAGAAGTTTAGTGTTGTAAAATATGCTAACAAAACATCTTTGTGCAAACACTTGTCAAAGATGGTAGATGAAGTCTTCTAATGAATAAAACACAAGGACATTTTCATCCGTGCTAATTGCTGTATAATACTAAGTGAATGTATTAAGCGAAGGCATCCGTGGCCGAGTGGTTAGCGTGCCAGCGCAGTGCATTAACCCAAGAGCGTCTAACCAATCCGATCGCTGTGATTTCAAGCCCTGCTCATGCTGGTTTTCTCTTCGGTCGTACATGGGAACGCTGCAGCAACAGCGCATGGTGCTGAGCCTCCCTCGGGCGCTCCCTGGTTTATTCCCAACCATAATGCAGGCCGCTTTCGTATAAGTGAAATATTCTTAAGTGCGGCGTAAAGCACCAGTCACTTACTCAGCCGAAACATTCAAACGTTTGTTGAATAGATTTAAATGCATTAAATCGTCCAAATTATAAGGTGGACCGTATTAACCTGTTTACATTGTCGGTCTTTGATGACGTCACGCTAACCATTTTTTACACTCAGGTTACCTTATTGGCGGCGATTTAGAGTAGAATTTAGAGTGGATCATCAGTAGCTATTTTCACGTCAGATAACAACATAATTAGGGTTCACGTTAGTCTTTAAATATTTTAACATATTAAGTTATGTGGTCGAATTTTACATGTCTGATATAGTTTTGAGCGCATGATGACTTTATAAAATGTGATCACAGGAAGACACTTAGTTTGTTTTCTGTTTTCTCTTGCCCTCAGGGTCACACGTGGTCCGTGTTCGCATCTTTACCCCATCCCAACCTTTACTGGGGCCAAATGACAGGATCCGCATCCGCTTCCTTCAACCCTGGAACAAGTGAAGTTACCTTCATAGATCTGTCCTTTTCACACCTCGGCGAGTACATGGTGCTCTTCCGCGTGACATCTACTCCCCCGGAATACGACTTCTACGTTCTTAAGAAGGTCAATATCATTGCCCCCCATCAGGTTAACATCGTCCGCCGTCAAAACACCACAGTCGAAATGAGATTTGACGTCAACTTTAATGACGTCATCGCCTCGGCGGATGACCTGGAATATTTTACGGCCTATGTGGGGAACTACTTCCGGCACAAGCACCAAAGTGTTTTCATCGAGGATACAAGCGTTCGTCAAGGTAATTCAAGCCATGATTACCTTGTTTTAGGGAGAGGGAGGGTTAATAATTTTTGCTGGCAAAATAATGGAACATGTAAGCTGGCAATTAATATGTGGTTTACAACTGATACACACACTTGTCCTCCGGAGTACGCCGTTCTCCAGTATTCCAGAATAAAGTTAACGTTGTCAGAGTGGGATCAGGATTACGCTTCACAACTAAAGCTGTATGGTGGTTTATCTTATTTCTCATAGATACAGTCTACAAGATGTCCATCCCTAACTGACTGTATTTAATGTTTGTATGCATCTTAGGTAGCATAATAGTCAGCTTCACAGTCAGTGGCGACGGAAGTGACGTCACAGCCATGGTGTACTCCGCATGCGCAGAAATCGGGAACGAAACAATAAGTTTCAATTTCAAGGGCCAACAACTGTCACTGTCGGGATACCTCAAGGTGGACGGACAGAATTATTATGGCGACCAATGTGGACCGCAGGTAGTTAATATATACTTATATTAATATTAATATATGTTGTAAGCGATAACGCCAACCAAAATGCTCACCGCCTTATTAGTCAGCTTGGCTTTTGGACGCCGTATCACAATGCGATGCCCAGATCACTCTTCACTGGAGGGGCAATCGGTCCCTTGACACTTCGTTGCGTCTCTTGCTTGGCGCTCAGGCGTAATGACTGGTCGTTCAGGAGTCACTGCATTGTGCGTGACTAGGTGAGACGCAGGGCCGGTGGTTTTGACATGACATTCCAGTGATGCATGCATTTTTAGAGAGTAGTGGTCGTACACTGCGTGACTAGCTCAGACTCAAGGGTGGTAGTGTTCGTCATGACATTTCCAGTAAGACAGCTTTGGAGAGCTGTGACTTAACGCCAGGATCTTTGACGGGTACCGGGGGAAGGGTCTTATTTTTCGTCAATCAGTCAGTCAGTGTTCTTACCATCTATATTAATCAGTTCATCAAGCTTTTCATCAGTTTCAGTTTCAATATCGCTGTTTCATCTATTACAGAAATATCTTGTTTAGCTTTTTGTGTGCTTCAGCAATCAGTCATAACCAAAGAAATATTATATTATTTAAAATTTGATTTGCCAATCAATTTGCCAACAAACAATACATAATGTGTAGCCCTACCTGCGATATCAACCAATCAACGGCCATCCAGACCCACATGTTTTATTTTATTTCCATTATTTGATGGGTAAACTTTCAGTTCCAGCCGACAGCAGCGGACAACTCTCTACATCCGGGTATCATCGCCGCCATTGTTGTCATCTGTGTCATCTCAGTCTCTCTGATCGGAATCTTCCTCTTCTGGAAACTGGCAGTTGTGCCGAAGACAAAAACAGTTGGTAAGTCAAAGCATATGGTGGAGCTAAGGTATATTAAAGTAGAAGACTTAAGTGTATATGGTGGACATTTTTGCGAACTCAGCATTCATAGGTGTATACACGTAAACCTTAATTTCAAATATATCTCTGTTACTCGGATTCTTGTAACACGCAGAATAACAGTTGTTATTCAGTTGGTTGCTCAGTTGGTTAACGCGCTAGCGCAGCGTAATGACCAAGGAGTCTCTCACCAATGCGGTCTCTGTGATTTCAAGTCCAGCTTATGCTGGCTTCCTCTCCGGTCGTACGTGGGAAAGTCTGCCAGCAACCTGCGGATGGTCATGGGTTTCCCCCGGGCTCTGCCCAGCTTCCGCCCACCATAATGCTGGCCGCCGTCTTATAAGTGAAATATTCTTGAGTACGGCGTAAAACACCAATCAGATCACATTAGATAAATCAGATAAAAACGACCAGCAAGTGCCGATTTCACCAAAACGGCTACTCGCACTTTGTAATCTCTACTCGTAAAACTACGAGTTACACAACCCCAAGGCAAGAGTTTGTGGTATGTCAGCTACTTCTCTGTATGTTAGCTTTGGGAATACAAAGGAAAATTTAAATTGATACTTTTACATGTTTTACCTTAGGTAAGGGGAATAGATTTCAGTAGGGTGTGGAAAGGCTGAATATGAGAATGTTACGGCTGAGTGGAGTGTCATACCTAATGTCAATATGCATTTCCAGTAAGTGGCATATCATGTTCGGTGCCAGTGTAATGTGACTGGGTGTGGTGTCATGGCCGGTATCAGTGTAGTATAGCTGGGTGAGGTGTCATGTCTAGTGTAAGTATACTATGGCTGAGTAGGGTGTCATTTCTGGTGGCTTTGGATTGGTGCGACAAAACCATAGGAATGTGGGCATTTCGGCCGGCTTACTACAAGTGGATATGGTCACGATTTAGCCAAACGATAGAGTGGATAATGACAATAAATCTGAAACAAACACATAATCCAACACGATTTGTTCATTTTGCACAAGCGCACTCTGTGTAGAATTACTTTTCTGCTGTTTCTGTATAGAAGCGCTTGTCTTAAGTTTGTGTAAAAAGTTCTGTTTGTACAGAAATCGTTTTTCTGTCTACAGATGATGATGGTATCAAGCACATCGGTTCTGGACCCGTTGACACCATCCTCTTCCGCGAAAACACATTCGAGAGTCTTCGAGAACGAGGCTTTCCTCACAGCTCTACGCCTCCCCACGACACCCGGCCTCCGTCTAGCCGACCCTCGACACGGGACGGCGGCCTACAGTAGGCCGTCATCGGATAGTTGCCCGGAAGACAGAAAAACCACAACAGACGTCTGACGTACCGGGAAAAATCTGTAATGGAGGATAGTTCAGCAATTCTGTTTGGGCAATGACCCGGAGCCAAAAATTGCTCACACATTTCAAGTTGTTTGGGGTTTTAAAAAGAAATGACACAGAACGCGAGTTTTTGGAATTTAGTATGCATTCAGAGTGTATACACATTTATGTCTCCTACAGAACGAAATTGTCATAATAATTTAGATTAGAAGTATATCGAGGAAGGCTCATTGTAAGTATAGTGACCTACAGAAACCAAACTGTAGAGATAGGCCGCGATGTTTCCCACACAGCCATACGGAGAGTGCTTACACAGTTAACTAATGGTGTGTTAATATCAGCAATACGACGGGTGTGTTTTCTCAGGAATGCGATTATCCTCTGAACCAGGACTTAATTAGTGACTGACACCGTGCTCATGGTCAAAGGTGATACAAAGTCTTTACAATTATTCTGTACAATATATCTATATTTCTTTTTGAAAAAAATATAATTTTGCTGTTGATTTTTGGATTTGAATCTACTGTATATAAACAGTCATTTATATTGATATCAATTTTATTCTGAAGATAGTATTGGGAGAAAACAAAGTAATGATTTTGGGATCAGAAATTGCCCTGAGTTATGATCCCCAAATTCGTGTGATTACACAATGCCCTTAATTTTCTGGCCGTTTTGGTTATATATAATGTAAGACTGACAAAATAATTTTAACCCTATTGACTTCATTTTGTATGTTTGAAGTCTGCTATCTTTAATAGCCTTCTGAATATTTTTCAGGATGATGAAAAAATTTTCCAAAAGATATTCCTCGGCTGATATTAATAAATGGGGCAGGTCACACTCATAGTAGGTTTACGTTGTGATTTTACCAGTGCTATTCTTTTAAGCAATAGAGTTATACAATATGTGGTCGAGCTTGTCCTTTTTAAGGTTTTTATTTTAAGAACAGAATTGTGGGTTAAATGCCTCGTTAAACAGTTCAGGGTAAATGAGTGTTACTTTTGTGATCACGCATGGGTACTTGTCAGCAAGGTAGACAACTCTTCTTGACATGTGCAGGAAATCTGAATCGCGGGGAATTTGATGCTATATATCACACTCGGATTGGAAACGTAACTTTTCATAACATAATATAACGAAATAGTCTTAGTGCATGTAACAGAAGGATGTATGTATCAAACTGTTTAATGGTGAGATTGAGGGCCACAGACATTATGCATCAAAAGTATTTGGCCACCGCTTCCCCCAGTACCCGTTTTCATAAAGATTCTCAGAAAGCACATAAAAATGATTGTAACCGTTACGTTTTATAAGGTTTCTGGATGAAAAATATTAAATAACAAAAATGTACATATATGATATGAACAACATGGCATTTAACTAAGAATATTCATCGCTGATATTGCAGAAAATAACTCGGGTATGAATTCTGTCTTTAAGAAATCCCTAAAAAGGAAATCCATCTAACCGTCATGGAGACTCTCGGTAGCCATCCGTACCCTCGTGTGTAACGATCACAAGACTCTCGGTAGCCATCCGTACCCTCGTGTGTAACGATCACATCAGTGAGATTCACACATTATCTCTATTATCTGTCTGACACTTGGAGTTTTTTATACCATTTATCATGCTTGCTTGTGTTGATATATTTGACAAATATATTTTTATTGTCAATATGATTTATTTGCTGTGACAGGGAAAGGAAATGTCTTGTTGTTTTGAGGTTATCTTCTTCCTGTTGTTCATAATCACGGAGTGCATGTTTGAAGTAGCCTCTGATAGAACATCGGCCATGTTTTCAATGCATGTAGTTTACATCCACTGCAGGTTCTCGTATTCTTAGGAACGCTGAGGGAGTACATGTAATTTACATCCACTACCTGTTCAGGTATATTTAGGAACGCTGAGGGAATACATGTAGTTTACACCCACTACATATCCCGGTATACTTAGGAACGCTGAGGGAATACATGTAGTTTACATCCATTACAGGTTCCGGTGTACTTAGGAGCGCTGGGGGAATACATGTAGTTTACATCCATTACAGGTTCTGGTATACTTAGGAACGCTGATTGAATACATGTAGTTTACATCCACTACGGGTTCCGATGTACTTAGGAGCGCTGGGGGAATACATGTAGTTTACATCCATTACAGGTTCTGGTATACTTAGGAACGCTGACTGAATACATCCATTACAGGTTCTGGTATACTTAGGAACGCTGATTGAATACATGTACTTTACATCCACTACGGGTTCTGATGTACTTAGGAGCGCTGGGGGAATACATGTAGTTTACATCCATTACAGGTTCTGGTATACTTAGGAACGCTGACTGAATACATGTAGTTTACATCCACTACGGGTTCCGATGTACTTAGGAGCGCTGGGGAAATACACGTAGTTTACATCCATTACAGGTTCTGGTATACTTAGGAACGCTGAGGGAATACATGTAGTTTACATCCACTACGGGTTCCGATGTACTTAGGAACGCTGACTGAATACATGTAGTTTACATCAACTACAGATCCCGGTATACTTAGGAACGTTGAGGGAACACCCGTAATTTACATCCATTATAGGTTCCGGTATATTTCGGAACGCTAATTGAATACATGTACTTCTTATCCACTACAGGTTTCGGTATACTTCGGAACGCTAATTGAATACATGTACTTCACATCCACTACAGGTTCCGGTATACTTAGGAACACTGAGGGAATACATGTAATTTACATCCACTACCTGAAATATATATTTAGGAACGCTGAGGGAATACATGTAGTTTACATCCATTACAGGTTCCGGTATACTTAAGAACGCGGAGGGAATACATGTAGTTGACATCCATTTTAGGTTCTGGTATACCTAGGAACGCTAATTGCATACATGTACTTTACATCCATTACAGGTTCCGGTATAGTTAGGAACGCTGAGGGAATACACGTGGTTTACATCCACAACAGGTTCTGGTATAATTAGGAATGCTCAGGGAGTATACGTGGTTTACATCCTCTGCAGGTTTCGGTATACTTAGGAACGTTGAGGAAATATAAGTAGTATACATCTACCACAGGTCCCGGCATACTTAGGGACGCTGAGGAAATACGTGGAATGTACATCTATTACAGGTTCCGGTATACTTAGGAACGCTGAGGGAACAAATACACGTAGTTTACATCAACTGCTTGTTCCGGTATACTTAGTCATGAGTTGAAAACCACCATGCGATATCAGAACGCGCATGTATTTTTGGTTATAATGACAATACAGTAAGTGAAGTAACGATTCTAACGCCGCCGTCATACAGGTGAAATATTCTTACACAGGGTTTAAAATACCAATCAAATGTATCAATGAAATAAATCAGACTGGCGTAGACCCTCTGAGTTTAGAGAAATAGCCTTTCACCATTGAGTTCATGTATTCAAATCTGGCACTCTCTAATTGAATTGCCATCTTAGTGATGTCAGAAGGTTTGTTTGATACCTTGGTCGGATAAAATTACGACTTACAGTCAAAATTAAAGGCTAAATATAATGCGCAATTTAGGGCCAGAAAAGTGCTTGGTACGGTAAGGCCCCAAACAGGGTTGATGAGAAAGTGCAAATTTTAAAATCCCACCACAATTCTGTGAATTGAGGAATCAGAAGTATAAATCTTGGTCAGAGCGCCCATAAAAGTTATATGGACTAGGGCAGTAGGGCCTTATCAGCCTTACCGTCTTAGGTTCTAACATTATAACCTGATAAAAAAAACAACATGCATTTTATAACTGTCTGATGATTTACTGGAGAATTTTTCAGTTATACGACAGCAGTCGAGTTTTGTTTGTGGATGAAACCTTGGTCCCCGAAGTAAACACGGCCTTTTGTCAGGTACTTAATCAATCCCGTGACCCAGTCTGGGTGACAGACAAACCAGCGTATCAAAGAATTTTGCTAATGAGCATGACCGTTTCTATAACTCTTTTGTAATATTTAGTTATTACAACACATATACAAATACTGAATTCATTATTCCTTTAGAGTTATTCATCTTACATGGCCATCTTCAGGGCGACGCTATGACCCAGGAGCCTCCCACCAATGCGGTCGCGGTGAGTTTAAGTCAAGTTCATGCTGGCTTCCTCTTTGGCCGTATGGTCGTGGGTTTCCCCAGGGTTCTACCCGGTTTCCTCCCACCATAATGCTGCCTACCGTCGAAAAGTGAATATAGTCTTGAGTACGGCGCAAAACATCAATGAAATAAATAAATAAATAAATAAATAAATAAATAAATACAGGACGATCAATGTGGTGTAGAATAGAAAGAGTTATATTCCAGTCCGCATTAATTGGTTCAGAGCCTAAGGCTGCGGGTGAACAGCAGCACGCCTGATCAATAATCCAACTGAGCATTTTTCTATAAATGATGTCTCAACAGGTTTCACCATACTTTCGGCTTTTCTTTTTGGCTCTGAGTTTTAGGTGCAAATGCCTGAAAATGAATGATTTAGGATGAGAGATTCTGAATTTGGCTACTGAAAAATGTCACAAGTTTTTGCATAAATATCATGTAATCTGCTTTTGGACATCCACATCGTTCTGTAATATTGAGCTGCTCTGTGTTGTGAACTAAATATCACGGTAGATGCAATCAGTTAATCTAGCTAAAAGCTAATTGTGGGATTCTCTAATCGACTGACTAATCGACTATTAAATAAAGCTCAGAAGACTCACAAGAACAATACGGAAAAATACGCAATGATCTCGACTAAACTATGCTATTGTGCTTTCAACTTCCGTGACGAGGTGGCTGAGAGATTCTGTGTACTTTCGGCGCTGACAGCAACAACAACCCAACCTGCCAGAGACTAATGGATATATATATTTAGATAGCAAATAGTTTCTATGCCTATGTCAATTGTCTCATTCTTGTGTCAATAAACTCAGGCTGGCAGGTTTATGTTTTTACTAAGAACTGGTAATCCTTGAGATATTGGGGTAAAACTAAGTAGCTCTGCACCAATCGATAGGATAACATCCATCTATTGATTGTGAATGGCCAGGACGAGCTTTTCACTGAAGCAGACGACATTACGAAAGGCTCGAGCCGAGCACGCTCCAACATCGTTACGAGTTTTGATTAGGATCAAGCACTCGAGAGAGAGCTGAAGACCAATGCTGACCATATAAGACGTTTTTTTTTACTTCTTACAAAGGAGAGATCCGGGTGTGAAGCTCTTCTAAAAATAGCCACTTCTACGCCGCAAAAAATAAATCACTTAGGTTTTGGAATTTTACCGTTTCCGGTTTGTTGACTGCAATTATCCGGATGGTTTTGAGTCTGTGAACGTTGAAAATCTTAATTAGTATCCGCTTTCTATACCGGCATAAGCGTCACTATCGCGGACCGACGTCTTCTGCCAGCACCGTCACAGAGTCAACTACAAAGAGCCTTGTTTCGCATTGCATCCTGAATGTCTATTCCTGGCATCTGCTTGCCTGGTCCTATGCTAGCTTATAAATATTAATACGAGTGGATGGCACGGGTCTGGGATTCGAGGTTCGTTCAGATAGCGGCTGTTCAGTTGATCGATGATCGACGCAGGTGTTGGAGACTTTCCTCCTCCAGCTAGCTACGATTTGGCGACCGAGAAGACAGGCACTGACAAGACGATCGCTTAGCTAGCTCTGCAGCTCGCTGTATCCCAGCACTCATCGTCCGACAACAGAGAAGCAAACACGTGCTAACGGGGCTAGACAGACCCAAACGGGCTGCAATGGAGAGTTGACAACGGTGTTGCCAGAGTGCATCTGATATAGCCTTAAACAGACGGAGACAGACGACATCAGACGGATTTAGACAAGAACTTTGTCTCCGTTACGCTGCTTGTGTTCACTTCACAGAACCTGTTTACAACTCTGTCTACAAAGAGACTTGTTAATCTCACTTTTCGGTTCCTGTTATTTGAATGACATGCTGGTTTCTTTCTCAGGACAAATTTGAGACGACCGCACGATTTGATCTTTATTGGCATCTACGGTGTTTGTGACTTTCACTAATCTGGCTTTTAGTTTTGTCCAAGGATAAAAGCTTTGATATAAACTTACCGCAGCATGACGAATGAACGACAAAAGAAGAAGATTGCCCGGAGACAAAGTACCAAGGTAAGAAATAAACCAAATCCCAATATCTGATCTAAAAGGAGATTTTCGATGTCAGAGAGTCTCAGGCAATATGTCATAGATACCGTTTACCAAAATCCATCTCTTTAAGAACGATTATTATTCTAGCGTGTTTATTTTCTAAATTGCCATGAAAAAAGACAACCGCCAGCAAAGCCCTATTTTACAGCTCCTCCTCGTCAATTCCATCAATCTTCCACCATCCACAGCCATTTCGCCAAAAGTCACTCTAAGCCTACCAACCAGGCATAAGGTAATAGCCCGTCCTGAAGGCGTACATAAGGTCAAATCGGACAGCGTCTACTGGATTCGAACATACGACCCCTGTGAAGAAATGTTACTATTCTGTACTGAGATTGTGCAAACTATTGCATCATACAGAGCCAAATATCCTGCACGGCTAGAATAAATGCTAGATCCGTCACAAAAAATCTGTCATCTGAACGATACTTAATATCTCAGTATACGTTCTTAGTATTCCCATATTACATATTGTAGGGGGCCTCCGTGGCTCAGTTGGTTAGCGCTCTAGCGCAGCGTGTTGATCCAGGAGCCTCTCAACAATGCGATCGTTCGGAGTTCAAGTCCAGCTTGTGCTGGCTTCCTCTCGGGCCGTACGTGGGAAGCTTCTTGTAGCAGCCTGCGCATGGTTGTGGGTTTCCCCTGGGCTCTGCCCGGTTTCTACCCACCATAATGCTGGCCACCTGGTCATATAGGTGAAATTTTGTCGAGTACGGCGTAAAACACCAATCAAATAAATAAATAAATACATATTGTAATTCTGAAAAAAAAAACAGGATTCTGCTGGTGGACTAAGCATCCTCAAGACATGGTCCCATTGCATTTGTGTTAATATTATTGTATTCCTGCATAAACCAGGATTCTTCTGGTGGACTAAGCATCCTCGAGACCTGGTCCCTATGCATTGTTTTAATGTTATTGTATCACTGCATAAACCAGGATTCTGTTGGTGGACTAAGTATCCCCGAGGCTACTTTTGCATTGTTTTAATGTTATTCTATTTTAAATGTGACAACACAGAATTTCGATTAATTCTAGGCCAGCGGCGCCTAATAAATTGCAAATTAACATCACTGCATTTTTTACCTAATTCTGCTTATGCATTTACATGAACAGTTAGAATAAAACCCTAACTGAGGTAAATTGACAAGATGTCGTATTTCACCGGTTACGTGTGACCATTTGCCAACTATCACACTGTCGTCGCTGCTCTGGTATTTCTCTCAACGGTGTAAATCTTAATTATATCACATAAACTGCATTTGTTACATCGTGAGTTATGTGACGATTTCAATCAGCGTCACAAGTTTTTACGGCTAAAACTAGTGTGTCATGCTTATTCCACCAAATACCTTCATTCTAAGTTTACAATGAGTATACTTCTCTTGTAAATAAATATGGAAAAAGCCTCCGGAAATTCTAGCAATCGGTTTCATGATTGTTTCTAATTTCGCCTTACCCTGGTCTAGGGGTTCTATATTCAACGTGTTTAATTAGATCACCTCGTTGGATATATTTACAGTCAGACCGTTGCGATCAAAGAGCAACTGGGATACATATTTTATTATCAACAGCTAGCTTGGTACACAACATGGATACTGATTTCACTCAATCGCTTGTAACATACCTTGCATCTTTCCAGTAATCACTGAAAACTGTTGACTGCTTCTCTTTGCATGAGTCCGTCCTATATTCGTACTTTATACACCTTCCTAGTTCTTTGGTAGTTTTGTGTTAAGCTTCGTTTTAGGAATTGGCCTCGTGACCAAGTAGAACAAACTCGAGTTGAGTTGTGCGATTTCCCGTTCTCTCGTAACGTCCTTTGTCTCTGTCAGTACAATTCTCGCAGTGGGATTTTATTTCGGTTACTGGCAAAATTATCGTACTTAAAGACAACTGTCAAACAGAAAATGCATCTTTGGCTTCAGAAAACGATTCGATCCGTCGTTGTTTCTCAGTTCATCAGTTTCACACTGAACAGCTTTTCAAGAGATATTTTTGATGGGATAATCAATCTAGCCAAATTCTTGTCTATGGGATGTTACCGTCAATCAAACATCCAGTCAGTCAGTCTTTTTTCAGCTTTGTATCAGCGCCAGCCTGTAAATCAACTTCCCAGTCACAATACTAATAAACTCGAGGCATCACCATGTAAATGTAAAAGGTTTCACAAGCTTTCAACCCATATGCTAGGTATAAAGGTTGCTAGGTATCCCGGCAAGTGGGTCACAAGCTTTTGGAACCTTTTACGCAGTACGCAGTTAGGCCTCGACTTAATTATTAGTATTAATGAGCCTACGAATAACTAGGTATTCAGTAACATGTAGTTCCCAGTCACAGTTATAAAGTCCTAACCACAAAATGACAGATATCAATTCATTGTTGGTAAGTCACATTCATAAAGTCGCACTTACAGAGTCAGAGCCGTAAAGATATCACCACAAAATCACATTCAT
This sequence comes from Liolophura sinensis, assembly GCF_032854445.1. Lineage (NCBI taxonomy): Eukaryota > Metazoa > Mollusca > Polyplacophora > Chitonida > Chitonidae > Liolophura > Liolophura sinensis. Next base: position 26,384,462 of record NC_088297.1, on the reverse strand, counting down.
AAAGTCGTACTTACAGTGCCCAAGCTGTAAAGATATTGCCACAGTCACAGCTATGGAGTCGTTGTTACAAAGTCATTTAACATGAATTTAACATGGGACAAGCCAGAGGAGAGATTAGTTTTGAGTCGGGATGGGGGAAGAAACTATGTATGAATGATTTACCTGATCACGGTCTAATTCTGTTGTACAGAACATTGTCAGTGAATCGGGCTGGCTCATTTGAAATCTGAATCACACTGTGTTACAAAAATCAAATCATTTCGTCTTTTCCAATGCTTCGTGAATACTTAGGCGAGTTATCTGTTTCACTGGTTGAACACATATTCCATCGGTTTGAGTGATCAATTCTTATTTCATTGTGTTCATCAAGAACAGACATCATGGTCTCATTCGGGCTATTTATCATACCAATAATTGGTGCCCAAATTAATTCTAATAAAAAGTGCAAATTAAGAAGAGATATTTTGATTACTATTGATGTTGGATATGTATGATTTCATATTAGTTATTCCTCAATAAATATCCTTCTCGTTAATTCTCATATTTACCATAATATCGGATATATCTGAACAATGTCTTGATGTCAAATTAAGAGACAGAAAAGTGCGCCCATAATAAGGAACTGAAAAGTGCGCCCATGTTAGAGGTCTAAAAAGTGCGTTCAAGTTAAGGCACAGAAAAGTGCACCCAAGACAAGGTACAGAAAAATGCACCCAAGTTAAGGCACAGAAATGTGCACCCAAGTTAAGGCACAGAAAGGCGTGCCCAAGATAAAGCACAGAAAAGTGCACCCAGTTAAGGCACAGAAAAGTGCGCCCAAGTTAGGGCACAGAAAAGTGCACCCAACATAAGGCACAGAAAAGTGCACCCAAGTTAAGGCACAGAAAAGAGCCCCCAAGTTAAGACAGGAAGAAGTGCGCCCAAGTTAGGGCACAGAAAAGAGCCCCCAAGTTAAGGCACAGAAATGTACACCCAAGTTAGGGCACAGAAAAGTGAGCCCAAGTTAAGGCACAGAAAAGCGCGCCCAAGATAAAGCACAGAAAAGTGCACCCAGTTAAGGCACAGGAAAGTGCGCCCAAGTTAGGGCACAGAAAAGTGCACCCAACATAAGACAGAGAAAAGTGCACCCAAGTTAAGGCACAGAAAAGAGCCCCCAAATTAAGGCAGGAAGAAGTGCGCCCAAGTTAGGGCACAGAAAAGTTCACCTATGTTAACGCACGGAAAAGTGCGTCCAAGTTAAGGCACAGAAAAGTGCACGCAACATGTGGCAGTAAAAAGTGCTCTCAAGTTAAGGCACAGAAATGTGCACCCAAGTTAGGGCACAGAAAAGTGCACCCAACTTAGGGTACAGAAAAGTGCGCCCAACATAAGGCAGAGAAAAGTGCACCCAAGATAGGGCACAGAAAAGTGCTCCCAAGTTAGGGCACAGAAAAGTGCACCCTTGCTAAGGCAGAGAAAAGTGCACCCAAGACAAGGTACAGAAAAGTGCACCCAAGTTAAGGCACAGAAATCTGCACCCATGTTAGGGCACAGAAAAGTGAGCCCAAGTTAAGGCACAGAAAAGTGCACCCTTGCTAAGGCACAGAAATGTGCACCCAAGCTAAGGCAGAGAAAAGTGCGCCCCACATAAGGCAGAGAAAAGTGCACCCGAGTTAAGGCACAGAAAAGTGCATCCAAGTTAAGGCATAGAGTGAGTGAGTGAGTGCTTGGGGTTTAACGTCATACTCAACAATTTTTCAGTCATATGACGACGAAGGAATCATTAGGGTGCATGCACGTGTAATGTGCCTCCTTGTTGCAGGACGGATTTCCACTGCTCTTTTATTTAGTGCTGCATCACTGAGACGACTTACCGAAGGCAAGTAAGCCGCCCCGCCCGAGCCATTATACTGATACGGGTCAACCAGTCGTTGCACTATCCCCTTCATGCTGAACGCCAAGCGAGGAAGTTACAACTTCCTCTTTTAAAGTCTTAGGTGTGACTCGACCAAGGATTGATCCTGGATCTACCGGTCCCGAAGCGGACGCTCTACCAACTGTGCTATCCGGGCCGGTTTAAGGCATTGAAAAGTGCGCCCAACTTAGGGCACAGAAAAGTCCGCCTAAGCTAGGGCACGGCAAAGTGCGCCCAAGTTAAGGCACAGAAAAGTGCATCCTTGCTAAGGCACAGAAAAGTGCACAAAACGTAAAGCACGGAAAAGTGCGACCAAGCTATGGCACAGAAAAGTGCGCCCAAGTTAAGGCACAGAAAAGTACGCCCAAGTTAAGGCACAGAAAAGTGCGCCCAAGTTAAGGCACAGAAAAGTGCGCCCATGCTATGGCACAGAAAAGTGCGTCCAAGTTAAAGCCCTGAAAAGAGCGCCCAAATTAAGGCACAGAAAAGTGAGCCCAAGTTCAGGCAGAAAAAATTGTCACCCAAGCTAAGGCAGAGAAAAGTGCGTCCAAACTAAGGCGCAGAAAAAGTGCACGCAAATAAGGGGCAGCAAAGTGCGTTCAGGAAGCTATTTTTGGCCCTGAATATGTAGACTGATGTATCTAGGCATAACAGATATTAATTTATCTGTTGGTGTTTACTTTCATGACTACGAATATTTATGTGTGGGTGTGGGAGGCTATGGTTAGGTACCATGCAAACCTCTACACGTAAAGCCATAGTCGAACAGTGCAAATATCGACAATTTCTCTTTGATTTACCTGATGTACAGATCTCCGTAAAGTTTTTCTGCTTTATTCATAAATTCGTGTTAACTGATGCTTCTGCGTCACAATCCTGGTTTTTGGTCCTTCCTCTAGGTTATTACTCGTAATAACAACCTGTTTTTGTAGTTATGCTACTTAAGGCGGTCGTGATACATCTGAAAATTCGTCATGACAATTAGATTGTTTTCCTGGGATATTGACTTTCATGGCTTCATCACGTATTGGGTGCTTGTCACTCTGTGCTTTTCCCCGGGGAGATGAACGCAATTATGTTTGTTGGTAATTGAATAAAATAAGATGGCGGATGTGGCTTCGAACAAATTTCCTCATAAAATTAGACTGTAATTCGAAGAGGTGTCATCCAGGACATCTTTCTATTTTCTGCAATCTGGAATCGTCTGACGTAATCTTATACAGACAAGAGGCCTGAAGGTAAACATCTGCTCGGATTATCCGTCATCTGCTTCAGCACAGTGTCATAGACTAGTGACGTCAGAGACTAGTGACGTCAGAGAGAAGCACAGCCAGAGACGTTATCCAAAACGGTTTGCTGGTAAATGGGTGACGTCCTGCTAATTCAAGTTTGAGTTGAATTAAATTTCTCCAACCTTAGCAAAAATTGATGTAAGAGTTTTATTTAGGGTAATAATATAGATAAGTGAAATAACATAGTTCTACTGAAAGCTTAGGGCAATGTTTTATATACAGCTTTTTTGGGCAATGTTTTGTATACACTTTTTACATTTTTCTGTGTAAAACACACCTTGAAACTTAACAGCTAAGTAAACCGTAGTAATGTGGAAAAGAAGGAAAAGGAGATGCCATCAGCTCAAGGATCCAGTAGCCATTATAGAACTATATTATAAAAGCATAGGCCATAAAACTGCCATAACTGCCATAAATTTGTCATATAGTCTGCCATAAATCTCCCACAAATCTGTCATATAACCTGCCGTATAATCTGCCAGAAATCTGCCATACATAAATTTGCCATATTGTATGTCATATAATCCGCCAATAAATCTGCCAAAAATCTGCCATATAATCTGCCATAAAATCTGCCATATAATGTGCTATAAAATCTGCCATATAATCTGCCATAAAATCTGCCATATAATCTCCCATATAACCTGCCATATAATGTGCCATAAAATCTGCCATATAATCTGCCATAAAATCTGCCATATAATCTCCCATATAACCTGCCATATAATGTGCCATATAATCTGCCATATAATCTACCATAAAATCTGCCACATAATCTGCCATATAATGTGCCATAAAATCTGCCATATAATCTCCCATATAACCTGCCATATAATGTGCCATAAAATCTGCCATATAATCTGCCATATAGCCTGTCATATAATGTGTCATAAATCTCCAACAAATCTGCCACATAATCTGCCATTAATTTGGCATTAACATGCCATATCATCTGCCATATCATCTGCCATAAAACTGCCAAAAATTTGCTATAATTCTACCATATCTGCGAAATAATTTGCCATACATTTTGTCATAAGTCTGCCATATAACCTCCTATTAATGTCTAAAAATATATCAGTTACAATAACATAAGATTAGTCATTTAAATTATAAACCTCCACATCTCGACGACATTGACACAGTCACGACTTTGATACATATATGACTTTGGCACAAACAAATGTGACACATAGAGATGACTTTAACACACAGAGATTTATTTATTTATTTGACTGGTGTTTTACGCCGTACTCAAGAATATTTCACTTATACGACGGCGGGCGGCATTATGGTGGAAGGAAATGGGGCAGAGCCCGGGGAAAGCCCAGGACCATCGGCAGGTTGCTGGTAAACATTCCCAGGCACAGGACACAGAGATGACTTTGAGACACAGAGAGAATTTGACACACAGAGAGGAATTTGACACACAGAGATGACTTTGACACACAAAGATGACTTTGAAACACGGAGATGAGTGTGAGATACAAACAAATTTAACGCACAGAGATGATAATGACAAACAGAGATGACTTTGAGGCACAAAGATGACTTTGATACACAAACAAATTTGACACACAGAGATGACTTTGACGCACAGAGATGATTTTGATACACAGAGATAAATTTGACGCACAGAGATGACTTTGGCGCACAATGATGATTTTGGCATACAGAGATGATTTTGGCACACAGAAATAACTTTGACACACAGGAAACTTTGACACACAAAGATGACATACAGAGATGACTTTGACGAACAGCAATGACTTTGATCCGCGAACAAATTTCACACACAAAGATCACTTTGACACACAGAGATGACTTTGACACACAGAGATGACTTTGTCAAAGGTTGGTAATCTTTCCCAAATGTGAAGATCATAATGTTTAGGAGTTATTACCCTAGAACAGCTGTCGTCAGAACGGTTAAATAAAACCTCTCATTAGGCCACAGAATTAACCGGTGCTAGATTGTCTAATAGTCATCGCAAAAAGAGTACCTCTACAAATCCCGGATGCAGAAGGTTAAAAGAAGGTTTTGACGTCCATATATGGATCCAAGTTCAGGTTTTTGTCTCGCTGGATGAAAATTGATGACTGGGTTATACAGTACGAAGATAATTTGTTTCCGTGAAATATTTCTAAAAAGTACACCTGCCCTTCAGTGTTTTTAGATCTGGATTCCAATTACTCTACGGTGTCCAATTTCTACCGACAAACATAATGTACACATAATAGGAGTGTGGCAAGCATAATGTATACATAATAGGAGTGTGGCAAACATAATGTACACATAATAGGAGTGTGGCAAACATAATGTACACATAATAGGTGTGTGTTACAGTTGGCACTGTTACATAAACGGACCACGATAACACAGCTGGTAGAGCGTCAGCTTTGGGTCCAGGGTCAATCCTGCGATGACCCACACCTAAGAGACCTTAAAAGAGTAAGTTGTAACTTCCTTGCATGGCGATCAGCGTAAAGGGGGATAGCGCAACGGCTGGTTGACCCGTACCAGTAAAATGGCTCGCGCGGGCCGGCTTACTTGCAGCACTAGATGGAAGAGCGGTGGAAATCCGTCCTGTAGATAAGAAGCACATTACATACACTCTAAGGATTCCTTCGTCGTCATATGGCTGAACAGTTAAGTACGACTCTAAACCCCAAGATTCAGATCTGCCTGGGCAGTTTGTTTTCCTGGTTCAGAGTTTACAAATATTCGAGAGGATCCATAAGCTTACAAAATATTTAAATTTCTTTCTTTATTTATTTATTTATGCGATTGGTGTTTTACGTCGTACTCAATAATATTTAACTTATACAACGGCGGCCAGCATTGTGGTGGGAGGAAACCGGGGAGAGTCCCGGGAAATCCACGATCATCTGGTTGCCGCCAGACATTCCCACGTACGGCCGGAGAGGAGTGAGTGAGTGACTGCTTGCGGTTTAACATCGTACTTAACAATTTTTCAGTCACTTGACGACGAAGGAAGCCATAGAGCGCATGTAGTGTGCCTCCTTGTTGCAGGACGGATTTCCACTGCTCTTTCATCTAGTGCTGCTGCACTGAGACGCTTTAGCGAAGGCGAGTAAGCCGCCCGCAAGAGCCATTATACTGATACGGGTCAACCAGTCGTTGCACTTTATGTTGACCGCCAAGCGAGGAAGTCACTACTTCCTCTTTTAAAGTCTTAGGTGTGACTCGACCAAGGATTGACCTTGGATCTACCGCTCCCGAAGCGGGCGCACTACCAACTGTGCTATCGGGGCCAGTCGGCCGGAGAGGAAGCCAGGATGAGCTCGACTTGACAAAATATTTATAAAAAGAAATAACTTTTGTTACACACTTCTATTTGAGACGTAGTCACAGGTTTTTATAATCCGATATAAGTCCTTCAGTCATAAAAGTAGACAGTGTTATTTACCTGTCAGCGACAACTGCGGTTTACCGAGCTTATGGACAGTCCGCAAGTATCATTTATTCTTTAGTTGGAAGGCTTTTCGATCGGAACACGGATTCATTTTATTTGATCAGGTGCGTTTTTTCGCTGATCAGTTTGTTCTGAATGTGGAGAACGTGATTTTGAGGCCGATGTATGAAAACAATGTGGTCTTCTTTTTCTCCTGAAAATATGACGGTGTTGTTATCGTCAAGCTGGTGGTTCGTGACTAACTACGGCACGTTGACAAAACATCAAACCACGCATAGTACACATGTTCTGTTTTTCATCTCTATCAGTCTCTCTAATCGATTCAGGACCCGGCCATTTTGTCACCACTTTACCTCGCACCTGCCTTTGTTCGTCATGATTTGTGTATGGACAACTTGGACTGTATACTTAGCAACGCTAACGCCCTACAATGACTTGGCTAAACAACAAATCATGTTTCACGCCGGAATATACCTCATCATAGCAACAACTGCCGTGATGGGTTATCCCCCCTGACGTAACAAAGTCCACGTACTCCTCAAATCGCCAGATTAGGGACACGTGACCTATCTTAATTCAGCACTCTAAATGATTGACTAATCCGTGTTCTGTTGATTTTTTATTTTCCTTTCGAGTACTAACTACCTAGTAACCTGTGTGTATTCTCAAAAATCACAGATTGACAGCTGATCAAATCTATACATAAATCAACAGGGATGACTTAAAAATCCCTCGGCCGGTATGGAACAGAAAGTCAATTATACATGCCAATAGATGCTGTATAGCTTATGTCAATAGACCATCATCTAAGATCGATGTAACAGCTATATCGGCATCCACTTGTGAGGAATACCATCAATTTGTCGGTCAGATTGGTAGGAATAATGCTGTCAGCTTGACAGTGGAACTATTGATGTGTGGCTGACAATACCATACACAGGCAATGTGATAAATATCCGCTTCTTTCCTCAGCAGTGTTCTGATGACAATGGCTGTGTATTTATGAAATAAATTTCTATGTGTCAGCAACACATCACTCGGTGAAAGGTTCGGATGATCTCTGTTTTTTGTATCCGTGGATCAATGGAATTAAATGTCTTTTGGAAACTCCACAATAACTCTGCATAAGTATATCGAAGATCTAGGAGAGGTAACGAATACTCTGATAAGATTTATCGACCAAAGAAAGAGATGTTGAATATATTATCCAGAATTAATGCCCAACACAAACCCTCAAAACAATGAAGACATACATCGTTTGACAACTGTCGAAACCAAGAAATGCAGCAGAGAACAGTAACAACATTGTTTTGTTACCAGTACGCCAGAGCGACTATGGTTCGACCCAGCCACAAAATGGCCACATTCGTCTCAGCCACAAAATCGAAACTGCCTCAATCGACCCGGCCTCAAAATTGAAATTGCCACATTCGATCCAGCAACAAAATGAACATTGCCTCATTCGACCCCAACTGCAAAATCGACATTGATCCAGCCCCAAAGTCGACATTGCCACATTTGACCCAGCCACAAAATCGACATGCTCACATTCTCCCCATGTGAGTTGACGACCGCAGCTAGATACAGACTTTTGTATAAAGCTCAGTGACGAAGGGCTCTAATTGTAAGTTCTTGGATTGCAATGCTTTGTATGTTTTTAGTCGTACATCTACTTGTCAACTCCTGATCGTCATCATAAAGATGAAACTTAGAGATTGGGCGCAATGACATGGATTAATGCATGCCAGCGGAGAGCAATACTTGATTCTCGAGAACATTCAAAAGTCTATAGCCTCTAAGGCAAATTGTTAAGAATATAAACGCCGGTTATGTCTTTTCATTTAATAATCTCACCAGACAGCCTGTAACAACAGTAACATCAGCTGACGTACGCATTCATATCTGGTAGAAGCTACGTCGTACCGAGCCTTGTCAGACCCCTTCAAGTTAAACTAGTCAATACACTTTCACACGAGCCCACATAGGAAATATAATGATTATGAAAACCCTCGCAAATGAAAATGGGCAATAAATTGGACGATGTACCAATTAACGTGAGCCTTATATGATTGAGTAGACAAAATTACACTCATTGAACCCTGAGCGGCCGTTGGCGCATGCATGGTGAGGTGTACGGAATTTTTGTTCCGAAATTTGTTGACACCTTGGCAGTCGTTGACACTTTGGCAGTCGTTGACACCGTGGCAGTCGTTGACACTTTGGCAGTTGTTGACACATTGTCAGTTTTTGACACCTTGACAGTTGTTGACACCTTGGCAGTCGTTGACACCTTGGCAGACTTTGAGACACATGCACAGCGAGGTGTGTGAAAATGTGACGGAAATTGCAGTCATTGAGACCTTAGCAGTCGTTGACAGTTCCACTGCGAGGTGCATGAAAATCTGACGAAAAATTGCAGCCGTTCTGACCTTAGCAGTCGTTTAAAGATGTACTGCAAGGTGCATAAAAATGTGATTGAAAATTGTAGTAGTTGAGATCTTAGCAATAGTTGACGGACGCACTGCAATGTACATGAAAATGTGACGGGAAATTGCAGTCGTTTAGAGATGCACTGCAAGGTGCATGAAAATGTGATGGAAAATTGCAGTCGTCGAGATCTTAGCAATAGTTGACGGACGCACTGCAATGTACATGAAAATGTGACTGAAAATTGCAGTCATTGAGACCTCAGCAGTCATTGACAGATGCACTGCAGGGTGCATGAAAATGTGACGGAAAATTGCAGTCGTGGCTACCTTCTCAGACATTAAGATTTCTGCATTGCCAGGTGCATGAAAATGTTCCTGAAAGACAGCAAAGGTATATACAGCTGGACGACAATCGCTGTGGACTGTTATAAGACCAGCATTGACACTACTTATATATTAGAAAGGCCAGTAAGGTCGCTGTCAAACTTGCGACATGAACCATGTTTTCGGTGATGATAGTAGTTGTGTTCGGAATTGACCGCCGCCCTTCCTCGCATGTACCTTCCTCCCTTAAATAACAGCCGAAAAATGCAAGAGGCGTTTTGGGCAGATCGACTGCAGTGAGAAAAAAACTTAGCTAGGCGATGCCACCGACCAGCCTAGCTCTCCACCCCAACTCACAACCGCTGAATCCTTGTTTTATATAGGATCAAATATGAGGAGCGGGATTTGTTTACTTGTGAATGAACCTCATTGGGTCGAGAGCTTAGTTGTTCTCCTGAGTAGATTTCACATCCGAGCACCTGTGTGTAAGAGCCAGTATTCTCCAACAATCGACCGACGCCAGCATTGCCCTAGATCTGGAGGTAAATATTGACGCAATGGCAAGCGACATCTTCCCCTGTCTACGCTACCATTGGGACGTCATGGAGGCCTGATTTCTATCAAGGGATACCGAATTCAGCGCAAGTCGCCCAGTGGCCTACTTTACGTGCCATGCCATCCTTAATTATTGAACAGTTGATGAAAGTGGCTCGAATACATAATACCGTTATTGTTGGATCCATTGTGTACGGTAAAATTTTAACACCGAATCGACAATTAGCCAGATTCTACGAAACAGCGGCCCACGCATTTCCGGCTAATTTCTGAGCAATATACTTTACAATGCATCGATCAATTCTGGCTATCAGCATTTTCCAATTATTCTTCTCAGATTCAAATTCCGCAAGCGCCTGAAGATTTCTTACTTGGATAACAAGACAGTTACTGGCTTAACTAAAGGGCGAGGTGACAACATGCAAATAACTAACCTAGTTAGTCACAGAATCAATCACCCCGATGATCAATCATCCTGTCACAGATTACATGACAACTTACGTGTGGGCACAAACACGCCTGTGGACAGATTCTCCACAAATAATCAAATAATCCACCTAATCCATTAGGTAATCACATCCATGTATCGATGGATGAGGTAATGATCGTTTTACTTGCGCACACTAAAGGGCAAGCCAATTAACCAAATAACCCGAAAAAGAACCAATAACCATCACTGAACTATCGGCTACACGATCTCATCAATGGTCAGGTAAATTGACATATAATCCCACCGAGCCACCATCTGGCCATCAAACAACCAATGATCCCATTAATCGGCCAATCCAAGTGTCCCTCAATCAACACACAAGCCCTCAATCAGCCCATAATCTCACCAATCAGTTAACTGGTCTCAAACAACAGAGTATAAAGCAATTTTCTTACAAATTAACAGATGTTTGTATCAAACAACCAGTGGGTCATCGGACTAGCCTGGTGTCGAAAATGAACCAGTGCATACATCAACTAACCACACAATAACCAATGAACCATTAACGAAATTCGTCTCAGTCCACCAGCATGCCAACTGGGCTCACGGCAGTCCACCAGCATGCCAATTAGGCTCACGGCAGTCCACCAGCATGCCCATTGGGCTCACGGCAGTCCACCATCATGCCAATTGGGCTCACGGCAGTCCACCAGCATGCCAATTAGGCTCACGGCAGTCCACCATCATGCCAACTGGGCTCACGGCAGTCCACCAGCATGCCAACTGGACTCACGGCAGTCCACCAACATGCTCATTGAGCTCACGGCAGTCCACCAGCATGCCCATTGGGTTCACGGCAGTCCACCATCATGCCAATTGGGCTCACGGCTGTCCACCAGCATGCCAATTGGGCTCACGGCAGTCCACCAGCATGCCAATTGGGCTCACGGCAGTCCACCAGCATGCCAACTGGGCTCACGGCAGTCCACCAGCATGCCAACTGGACTCACGGCAGTCCACCAGCATGCCAACTGGGCTCACGGCAGTCCACCAGCATGCCAATTAGGCTCACGGCAGTCCACCAGCATGCCAACTGGGCTCACTGCAGTCCACCAGCATGCCAACTGGGCTCACGGCAGTCCACCAGCATGCCAATTCGGCTCACGGCAGTCCACCAGCATGTCAATTAGGCTCACTGCAGTCCACCAGCACGCCAATGAAACACACGGACTGTTGCAATGAACTTATCATCCTTCGTCCCTTTCATTTGCCAGGTACTTGACAAACAACTTATTTTCTGCTGTGTCAGCAAATGTCGACCTAAGCCAGCGTCCGTCTTGTTCAAAGACTGGATGAATAGTGTTAGCCAGCAATATGTGTGCTTTAAAAATTGAAGCAAACGAAGGGAAAACCATCGTTAATTAAAACTTTCGTCATTAATAAACAAATGGTACGGTAATTAGAAATACGGTAATTACAGACTCACGGACGAATCGATTCCTGTCGTCCTTATCTACATTGTGTAACAAACATGTGAATGTTTTAGAACAGCCCTTTCCTCGTTCGTTTACGCATCAACATTCTTTAAGCTACAGTTATAGTCATATGTTTGAAACAAGATAAAGAAAGGAATATTTTAGTGCGGAGCGATGCTTCCCTATGAAATATAACTTTCCCTGAGGCTAACGTTTCCGTTATTTGTTAGCTGTTCTTTTCAGCCCAAACGCGGACAAATATTCTTTGGCTAGTCATATTTTCTTAAGGACAAAACGAAACAAAACGAAGTTAGAAATGTCTTTGTGTCGAAAATTTTATTCATAAAAAGGAGGATGTTTACAATCGTAAATAAAAGGATATCCAAATGGAGATAGCGACCTTAAATCACAGGTCTGGTTCATCGCGGTTGACAAAAATTTAACCTGAGCTGTGAAATCTCCATCTACATACAGTGCTTCTACATAATAAAGTTATTAGTTAAAAATGTATCCTGTTTTTTTGTTTGTTTTGATTGGCTGTGTGGAGACACTTTTTATAAAACAAAAAAACCCTCTCAAAGTCTTGTTTTGTTTGTTTTTAAGGAGGGGAGCTTTTTTCTATAATACAGCTGAAATCCTTTAGTTTTCCTTCATGAAGTACACACTGTGTTGCTTAGTTCGACAGTACTCACTCACGTATCGATTGGTTGAAAATGTGGCACTGCCAGTTAAAACGATTTCTGTTAGGTAACCTACTTGTGTTACATGTGGATGGTTTTTCACGGATAGGCGCGGGAAATCTTCACGAAATTGATCTGATGTTACAGGGGCACAGTCATCACTTTGATTTGTTAAGTAGGGAAAGTAAAGACAAACACGTTGCTTACAGATTAGATTAGAATATTGTAATATTTATCATGCCTGTAGCATTAATCATGCCTGTAACATTCATCATGTCTGTAACATTTATCATGTCTGTAACATTTATCGTGTCTGTAATATTTATCGTGCCTGTAACATTAATCATGCCTGTAACATTTATCATGTCTGTAACATCTATCCTTCCTGCATGTTACATTTTCATGCCTGTAACATTTATCATGTCTCTAATATTTATCATGTCTGTAACATTTATCTTGTCTGTAACATTAATCATGTCTGTAACATTTATCATGTCTGTAATATTTATCATGTCTGTAATATTTATCATGTCTGTAACATCTGTCATACCTGTTACATTTTCAAGCCTGTAACATTTATCAAGCCTGTTTCGCCGATTCAGATCAACAATGCACTTTTGATAAATGTATTGTTCAAAACCTGGCCATGATGTCACACTGTTCACCGTAATGACTTCTCCCCAAGGATCGTACGTACTGGTCCATTTTCAACGGCCATTTTCGTCTTCAGTTGTCATTGCACTCTGATAACAGTCTATGCAGCATGTGAAGCTTGCCGATCAGCTGACAGTAATCTAACAGAAGACGTGTTTAACTGAGCGTTTGGGTTGAATTTACCACCCACACTTCAACAGAGTCGCTTACCACCACACCACCCCTATCCCACCCCCATCCCACCCTCACCCACCCCCACAATGCGAAGACAAGTGCGTCTGCGCAGATGTTGAAGTTGTATTTAGAATTATCAGGAGGGTAACATAAACCATTATTTCCTTTCTCTCTGCAGGAGAAGGAGGATCAGTGCCACGATAAATTCCTCCCCGAGGACCAGAGAGAAGGTAGGTCAAGTATTTCTGCGGGAAGAGAGGGGGGGGGGGGATTATCGCCAGTGTGTTGGGGGACTGTCTTATTTGTACCTGATGAAAGCGTCTCCGAAGTCTGGCAATATGCTGAAAAGGATAACGGCTCAAGGTCAGAGAATACAATGGTGCAGTCGAGGGCATTGCCAGATATTTACCAATGCCGTATTCGTCTGGTGTTGTTTTCATTTCTATCATCTTATAGCATGTGTACATTTTCTTGACAATTCTTCATAAAGAAGTCTGTTAAACATGGTACTAACGCTTTTTTGCTGGAATGATAGACCTGTGTTAGGGTTAGACTAGAATCACCAAGAACATATATCGCTTCCAAAACAAATTTGCAGATACAGGAATGCGTAAAACCTATGCGATGTAAGTTCATTATATTCATAATTCTGGTGCATACTTTCTCAATATTTACAGAGCACTTTCTTCTGAAGAGTTTGTACACGCTTTGCCACAGGCCACTTACACTTGACCATTAGGGTGAGTGTTATAATACAGCTCTAGCTGGATGTCGGGGATCGGGCTTGATTCCAGAGATTCGGTCAGTTAACTGGAATTTGAATTCAGATGATCTTTCAGTTAACTGGGCTTCATTCCAGAGGGTTTGTCAGTTACCTGGGGCTTGATTCCAGAGGGTTTGTCAGTTACCTGGGGCTTGATTCCAGAGGGATTGTCAGTTACCTGGGGCTTCATTCCAGAGGATTTGTCATTTAACTGGGGTTTAATTCCGGAGGACATGTCAGTTAACTGGAGCTTGAATTCAGAAGATCTGTCAGCTAACTGGGCATCATTCCAGAGGGTTTGTCATTTACCTGGGGCATGATTCCAGAGGGTCTGTCAGTTACCTAGGGCTTCATTCCAGAGGGATTGTCAGTTACCTGGGGCTTGATTCCAGAGGGTTTGTCAGTTAACTGGGGTTTGATTCAGGAGGACATGTCAGTTAACTGGAGCTTGAATTCAGAAGATCTGTCAGTTAACTGGGCATCATTCCAGAGGGTTTGTCAGTTACCTGGGGCTTTATTCCAGACGGTTTGTCAGTTACCTGTGGCTTCATTCCAGAGGGTTTGTCAGTTACCTGGGGCTTGATTCCAGAGGGTTTGTCAGTTAACTGAGGCTTTATTCCAGAGTTAACTGGGGTTTGATTCCAGAGCGTCTTTGTTACCTGGGGCTTGATTCCGGTGGGTTTGTCAGTTACCTGGGGCTTGATTCCAGAGGATTTGTCAGTTACCTGGGGCTTGATTCCAGAGAGTTTATCAGTTACCTGGGGCTTGATTCCAGAGGGTCTTTGTTACCTGGGGCTTGATTCCAGAGGGTTTGTCAGTTAACGGGGGCTTTATTCCAGAGGGTCTGTCAGTTACCTTGGGGTTGATTCCAGAGCGTCTTTGTTAACTGGGGCTTGATTCCAGAGCGTCTTTGTTAACTGAGGCTTGATTCCAGAGAACCTGTTAGTTACCTGGGGCTTGACTATAGAGCGTCTTTGTTACATGGGGCTTGATTCCAGAGTATCTGTCACTTACCTAGGGTTTGATTCCAGAGGGCCTGTCACTTACCTGGGGTTTGATTCCAAAGCATCTTTGTTACCTGGGGCTTGATTCCAGAGCATCTTTGTTACCTGGAGCTTTATTCCAGAGCGTCTTTGTTACCTGGGGCTTGATTCCAGAGCGTCTTTGTTACCTGGGGCTTGATTCCAGAGAGTTTGTCAGTTACCTGGGGCTTATATCCAGAGGGTCTGTCACT
Source organism: Liolophura sinensis (assembly GCF_032854445.1). NCBI lineage: Eukaryota > Metazoa > Mollusca > Polyplacophora > Chitonida > Chitonidae > Liolophura > Liolophura sinensis. Next base: position 26,369,121 of record NC_088297.1, on the reverse strand, counting down.
TACCTGGGGTTTGATTCCAGAACGTCTTTGTTACCTGGGGCTTGATTCCAGAGGGTTTGTCAGTTACGTGGGGCTTGATTCCAGAGGGTCTGTCACTTACCTGGGGTTTGATTTCAGAACGTCTTTGTTACCTGGGGTTTGACTCCAGAGGGTTTGTCAGTTAACTGGGGCTTGATTCCAGAGGGTTTGTCAGTAACCTAGGGCTTGATTCCAGAGGGTCTGTCAGTTACCTGGGGTTTGACTCCAGAGCGTCTTTATTACCTGGGGCTTGACTCCAGAGGGTTTGTCACTTACCTGGGGATTTGTTCCAGAGGATCTGTGAGTTACCTGGAGTTTGATTCCAGAGCGCATTTTTTACCTGGGGCTTGATTCCAGAGGGTTTGTCAGTTAACTGGGGCTTTATTCCAGAGGGCCTGTCAGTTACCTGGGGCTTGATTCCAGAGGGTTTGTCAGTTACCTGGGGCTTCATTCCAGAGTATCAGTCAGTTACGTGGGGCTTGATTCCAAAGGGCCTGTCAGTTAACTGGAGCTTGAAGTCAGAAGATCTGTCAGTTAACTGGGCTTCATTCCAGAGGGCCTGTCACTTCCCTGGGGCTTATTTCCAGAGGTTTTGTCAGTTAACCCAGAGCGTCTTTGTTACCTGGGGTTTTATTCCATAGGATCTGTCAGTTACCTGGGGCTTGATTACAGAGCGTCTCTCAGTTACCTGGGGCTTGATTCCAGAGCGTCTTTGTTACCTGGGGCTTGATTCCAGAGGCCTTGTCACTTACCTGGGGTTTGATTCCAGAGCGTCTTTGTTATCTGGGGCTTGATTCCAGAGGGTTTGTCAGTTACTTGGGGCTTGATTCCAGAGGGTTTGTCAGTTAACTGGGGCTTGATTCCATAGGGTCTGTCACTTACCTGGGGTTTGATTCCAGAGGATCCGTCAGTTACCTTGGGTTTGATTCCAGAGCGTCTTTGTTACCTGGGGCTTGATTCCAAAGCGTCTGTCAGTTACATGGGGTTTGATTCCAGAGCGTCTTTGTTACCTGGAGCTTGATTCCAGAGGGTTTGTCAGTTACCTGGGGCTTGATTCCAGAGGGTTTGTCAGTTACCTGGGGCTTGATTCCAGAGGATCTGTCATTTACCTGGGGCTTGACTCCAGAACGTCTTTGTTACCAGGGGCTTGATTCCAGAGCGTCTTTGTTTCCTGTCGCTTGATTCCAGAGGGTTGTCAGTTACCTGGGGCTTTATTCCGGAGGGTCTGTCGGTTACCTGGGGTTTGATTCCAGAGCGTCTTTGTTACCTGGGGCTTGATTCCAGAGGGTTTGTCATTTACCTGGGGCTTTATTCCAGAGGGTCTGTCAGTTACCTGGGGTTTGAATCCAGAGCGCCTTTGTTACCTGGGGCTTGATTCCAGAGGGTCTGCCAGTTACCTGTGGCTTTATTCCAGAGGGTTTGTCAGTTACATGGAGCTTGATTCCAGAGCATCTTTGTTACCTGGGGCTTGATTCCAGAAGGTTTGTCAGTTACCTGAGGTTTGATTCCAGAGCGTCTTTGTTACCTGGGGCTTGAGTCCAGAGGGTTTGTCAGTTACCTGGGGCTTTATTCCAGAGGGTCTGTCAGTTACCTGGTGTTTGATTCCAGAGCGTCTTTGTTACCTGGGGCTTGATTCCAGAGGGTTTGTCAGTTAACTGGGGCTTTATTCCAGAGGGCCTGTCAGTTACCTGGGGTTTGATTCCAGAGGGTCTTTGTTACCTGGGGCTTGATTCCAGAGTATCTGTCACTTACCTGGGGCTTGATTCCAGAGGGCCTGTAAGTTAACTGGAGCTTGAAGTCAGAAGATCTGACAGTTAACTGGGCTTCATTCCAGAGGGCCTGTCACTTACCTGGGTCTTATTTCCAGAGGTTTTGTCAGTTAACTGGGGTTTGATTCCAGAGCGTCTTTGTTACCTGGGGCTTATTTCCAGAGGTTTTGTCAGTTAACTGGGGTTTGATTCCAGAGCGTCTTTGTTACCTGGGGCTTGATTCCATAGGATCTGTCAGTTACCTGGGGCTTCATTCCAGAGCCTCTGTCAGTTACCTGGGGCTTGATTCCAGAGGGCTTGTCACTTATCTGGGGTTTGATTCCAGAGCGTCTTTGTTATCTGGGGCTTGATTCCAGAGTGTTTGTCAGTTACCTGGGGCTTGATTCCAGAGTGTTTGTCAGTTACCTGGGGTTTGATTCCAGAGCGTCTTTGTTACCTGGGGCTTGATTCCGGAGGGTTTGTCATTTACCTGGGGTTTTATTCCAGAGGGTCTGTCATTTACCTGGGGCTTGAATCCAGAGCGCCTTTGTTACCTGGGGCTTGATTCCAGAGGGTTTGTCAGTTACCTGGGGCTTTATTCCAGAGGGTTTGTCAGTTACCTGGGGCTTGATTCCAGAGCATCTTTGTTACTTGGGGCTTGATTCCAGAGGGTTTGTCAGTTACCTGGGGTTTGATTCCAGAGCGTCTTTGTTACCTGGGGCTTGATTCCAGAGGGTTTGTCAGTTACCTGGGGCTTGATTCCAGAGGGTCTGTCAGTTACCTGGTGTTTGATTCCAGAGCGTCTTTGTTACCTGTGGCTTGATTCCAGAGGGTTTGTCAGTTACCTGGGGCTTTATTTCAGAGGGTCTGTCAGTTACCTGGGGTTTGATTCCAGAGGGTCTTTGTTACCTGGGGCTTGATTCCAGAGGGCTTGTCAGTTACCTGGGGCTTGATTCCAGAGGGTCTGTCAGTTACCTGGTGTTTGATTCCAGAGGGTCTTTGTTACCTGGGGCTTGATTCCAGAGGGTTTGTCAGTTAACTGGGGCTTGATTCCAGAGGGTCTGTCAGTTACCTGGGGCTTGATTCCAGAGGGTTTGTCAGTTACCTGGGGCTTGATTCCAGAGGATCTGTCACTAACCTGGGGTTTGATTTCAGAGGGTCTTTGTTACCTGGGGTTTGATTCCAAAGCGTCTGTGTTACCTGGGGCTGGATTCCAGAGGGTCTGTCAGTTATCTTGGGCTTGATTCCAGAGGATCTGTCAGTTACCTGGAGTTTGATTCCAGAGTATCTGTCAGTTACCTGGGGCTTGATTCCAGAGTGTTTGTCAGTTACCTGGGGTTTGATTCCAGAGCGTCTTTGTTACCTGGGGCTTGATTCCGGAGGGTTTGTCATTTACCTGGGGTTTTATTCCAGAGGGTCTGTCATTTACCTGGGGCTTGAATCCAGAGCGCCTTTGTTACCTGGGGCTTGATTCCAGAGGGTTTGTCAGTTACCTGGGGCTTGATTCCAGAGGGTTTGTCAGTTACCTGGGGCTTGATTCCAGAGCATCTTTGTTACTTGGGGCTTGATTCGAGAGGGTTTGTCAGTTACCTGGGGTTTGATTCCAGAGCGTCTTTGTTACCTGGGGCTTGATTCCAGAGGGTTTGTCAGTTACCTGGGGCTTTATTCCAGAGGGTCTGTCAGTTACCTGGGGTTTGATTCCAGAGCGTCTTTGTTACCTGGGGCTTGATTCCAGAGGGTTTGTCAGTTACCTGGGGCTTTATTTCAGAGGGTCTGTCAGTTACCTGGGGTTTGATTCCAGAGGGTCTTTGTTACCTGGGGCTTGATTCCAGAGGGCTTGTCAGTTACCTGGGGCTTGATTCCAGAGGGTCTGTCAGTTACCTGGTGTTTGATTCCAGAGGGTCTTTGTTACCTGGGGCTTGATTCCAGAGGGTTTGTCAGTTAACTGGGGCTTTATTCCAGAGGGTCTGTCAGTTACCTGGGGCTTGATTCCAGAGGGTTTGTCAGTTACCTGGGGCTTGATTCCAGAGGATCTGTCACTAACCTGGGGTTTGATTTCAGAGGGTCTTTGTTACCTGGGGTTTGATTCCAAAGCGTCTGTGTTACCTGGGGCTGGATTCCAGAGGGTCTGTCAGTTATCTGGGGCTTGATTCCAGAGGATCTGTCAGTTACCTGGAGTTTGATTCCAGAGTATCTGTCAGTTACCTGGGGCTTGATTCCAGAGGGTCTGTCAGTTACCTGGGGCTTGATTCCAGAGCGTCTTTGTTACCTGGGGCTTGATTCCAGAGGGTCTGTCAGTTACCTGGGGCTTTATTCCAGAGGGCCTGTCAGTTAAATGGGGGCTTGATTCCAGAGGGTCTGTCAGTTACCTGGGGCTTGATTCCAGGGCGTCTTTGTTACCTGGAGCTTGATTCCAGAGCGTCTTTGTTACCTGGAGCTTGATTCCAGAGAGTCTTTGTTACCTGGGGCTTGATTCCAGAGGACCTGTTCGTTACCTGGGGCTTGATTCCAGAGGGTCTGTCACTTACCTGGGGCTTGATTCCAGAGCGTCTTTGTTAACTGGAGCTTGATTCCAGAGGGTTTGTCAGTTACCTGGGGCTTGATTCCAGAGGATCTCTCAGTTACCTGGGGCTTGATTCCGGAGCGTCTTTGTTACCTGGAGCTTGATTCCAGAGGGTCTTTGTTAATTGGAGCTTGATTCCAGAGTATCAGTCAGTTACCTGGGACTTGATTCCAAAGGGTTTGTCATTTACCTGGAGCTTGATTCCCGAGGGTGAGTCAGTTAACTGGCAACGTAACACCACCAACCCAGAAAGCCTATCCAAAGCTATGTTCACCAGAACAACACCTACAACAAATACGTAAACCCACAAATCAAACATTCAGAGTACTTTTCACGTTCATCCATGGAATTCCTGTCTTTTTTCAGAACTCATGTCGGCGTTTAAATTATTTGAGAAGTCTGGAAAAGGACGGATACCTATTCGCGAGCTAGGGCCCTTGTTGAGATCGTTGGGACGAAATCCTTCAGAGATTGAACTGGAAGAAGCTAGGAACGAACTGGACATGCAGGGACTGGAAGGTATGTCAGTAGTGGTGAGTTGGGGGGAGGTGGGGATCGTCGTTTTATCTCCACAGTGGTATCACAGTGTCTGGGGCCCTCTGATGTCCCCAGTTTTGCCGTCATATAATGACCACATCAAGCAAAATAAACCGATAGCACCGACGTCAGTGAGATATTTGGCAAATGGTCACACGTAATCTGTGAAATCCCGCTCCCTGACAATTTTCCTCAGTTAGTTTTGTATTCTAAATGTTCATGTAATGTTTAAAATAGCCATTGTACAGACGTAAACTGATCCATAATTGTACAGACGTAAACTGGTCCATAGTACTCCAGGGTGATTCTCTCATATTTACAGAAGGCTCCATTTATTCGGAACTTGGAATGAATTTCGTTAAACTCACATTCTTGCAAGATTTGTATAAAACTCTGTTTTTCTAGACGACTCTACGCGTGATAAAGACATAGCTTTGTTAATTTTTTTTCTTTTTTTCTGGTACAAGGCACATATACCATAAAATTGAAAATCGGGAATGTCGGGATGGAAATGTGGCATGAACGATTCATACATTTGCTCAGCTTGGATTTCTTACATATACATTTATCTCTATTGACTGGACTAGAATTGGCTGTTACAGTCGTCCGGAGATATCGCTGGCCCAGCCAATGGCTTACAGGTATCCAGTCAGCGATTAGTTAGTGTCTCTGTCTGTCTGAGGATGATGAAGACGGCTTTACGTTAGACAACCTTAACTGATGATCCTCACCCAGCCTCTGTACTGACACCTCTTTGTGGCCTGCTGCCTTACAGAGCCCCACACAGAATCAGGACTTTTTATGGACGTGCCATTAAGGCGCTACTGAACCTAGTTTGCCGTGAAACTGTCAAACCTGACCGATACATCTCCAACTTAATCCGCTATTTTTAGCCTCGCCAGGTTATTTGACTGAATTGTACGCCATCGTTTGGCTGAAGTCTGACTGCATGGCGTGTGGGATTATTTGATATGCTAGTATGACAGGGCATCGGGTCAGGGACATTAATTTGGAATGGGGGTGGGGGTGGGAGGGGGGAGGATAAGCATAGGTCACTTAGATTGCAAGCTGTCGGACCTAGAGGGTACGCAGGAGCTTTGGCCATGACAACCAGTCTAAACAGGAAGTCAGTGGAAATCTCAGTAAAGTACGCGTTAAGTTGGGTCAAAAGAAATCTCATCAATGTATTCATACTTGGCACGTTCGGAAGTTACTGGCATACGAGAAGTAAAGAAATTAATTTCGACGCAGGTCGACATGGTAATAATATCTATTTTGTATGGAGATATAATACAGAAGTTAAAACCGACCTGTTACAATGGGAAAACATGCGGTGTTCTGTAACCAGCAAAGTACCGAAAGTGTCGGTATATTGTGAGTAAGCAAACAAACAAAACATTTCTCGCGATAAGAAAGAGGAAGTTCCACATTTCAGCGGAATAATTTAGTGGCAAATATACGCGATAAGAAGTAGTGCCCGGGTCAGTTCCTAAGCTTCTTACAGTGTGTTAGGAAAGAGGTGTTGGCATCACAAGGCTTCACCCAAAGGTTGTGGCCATATTTGAGAAAACTGTAGAGTAGTGGCATTGTCTAATGGTCAAGTAAAATATAGGAATTATCGTACTCTAAAGTTATGTTGGTGGAATTATAGAGCAATCCAAATTAAAAAGCCTAAAGCAGTATTTATATGTATTAAGACCGAAGACTTGCCTAACAGTGAACAGCACGTGTTATAACACACAGAGAATGTTTCTTCCGGAGTTATTTGTATATTTGTGATGATCAACATAATTTAAAGATTTACAAACTGAAAATTACAGCTGGTCTAAACAGGACATACATATATTAATTTACTTGTCAACAATGAGAACACTAGTTAGTTTTTGAAAGAAAAGAAAATAAAAAGAAAGGAAGGCGATAGTCGTAACAATGACATTAATAAATATAGCAGAATATGAATCTGTATAAGTCTGTAAATATTACTTTGTGTTCTGTGATATGGTATTACAGAAATGGTGTTTCCAGCCATTGGCGTTGTCATACTGCAATTCTGCCTCAACGCGTGTTTACGATGAACAAAAATTTTCTTTTAAACGCACTTTGAGTCATTTACTGATTTACCACGTAGCATATGAAAGCCCACAAGGAGTCTCTCTGAGAGAGGGTTACCCCAGGGCTTGTGTTGGTAAGCAGAGTGGACGATGATTATCGTCGAATGGAATTTATACCGTCAAAAATCACTCAACAGCTTAATTTCAAATCTGAGCGGCGTTATCAGATATCAAATCAAGCCTGGCTGGGTCACAGGTATCAAACCAGCTCTGTGTGGAGTCACTGTTATCAAACCAAGTCAGTGTGAGGTCACAGGTATCAAACCAGCTCTGTCACTGTTATCAAACCAAGTCTGTGTGGGGTCACAGGTATCAAACCAGCTCTGTGTGGGATCACTGTTATCAAACCAAGTCTGTGTGAGGTCACAGGTATCAAACCAGCTCTGTCACTGTTATCAAACCAAGTCTGTGTGGGATCACAGGTATCAAACCACCTCTATGTGGGGTCACTGTTATCAAACCAAGTCAGTGTGACGTCACAGGTATCAAACCAGCTCTGTCACTGTTATCAAACCAAGTCTGTGTGAGGTCACAGGTATCAAACCAGCTCTGTGTAGGGTCACTCTTATCAAACCAACCCTGTGCGGGTCACAAGGATCAAACCAAGTCTGTGCGGGGTCATACATATATATGTATCAAACACAGATATCAAACTAACTGTCTGTGAGGTCACTATATACATATATCAAACCAAATCCGGGGTCATACAGATACATGTATCAAACACAGATATCAAACTAACTCTCTGTGAGGTCACTATATACATATATCAAACCAAATCCGAAGGTCACAGGCATCAAACCAACTCTGAGCGAGAATACAAGATATCAGACGAAATCTGAGCGGGTTTACAACCAAATCTGAACGGGGATGCAAGATATCACACGAAATTTGAGTGGGTTCACAAGATACCAAACCAACTTTGTGTGCTGTCAGGAGATGCCAAGCCAACTGTGAGCGGAGTCACAATATAGCAAACCATCTCTTTGTGGGGACATAAGATACCAAACCTACTCTGAGCTGGGGACACAAAATATCAAACAAACCCCGTGTGGGGTCACAAGATACCAAACCAATTCTGTGTGGGGTAACAAGACACCAAACCAACTCTGTGTGGAGTGACAAGACACCAAGCCAATTCTGAGCGGGATCATAATATAACAAACCAACTCTGAGCAGAGTTGCAATATACCAAACCAACACTGAGCAGGGTCACAACATATCACACAAACTCTGAACGGGATCACAGCATACCAAACCAAAACTGAACGAGATCGCAAGATTTAAAGCAGATCTGAGCGGGATCCCAGATATCAAGCAATGTAAACAGGGTCCGCTGGAGTTCACTCCTGACGTAAACAGTTTCGTGCGAGGTACATGTGAATTTGATTTGAGCTTTTGTTTCCCATACTCAAGATTAGTTACTGCGACGAATATTTCTTGGGAGGACTACGCTTTCTGCTGTTCTTTTTGTTGTTGTTGTTTTTTCTTTTATTGTTTAATTCTTCATTTTGAAATTCGCATTTGTCGCAGCACGTGACCACACAGTCATATTTCCTTTCTAATTTCGCTATGCTGCGTAATAGCATCCGCCTTGGACTTTACATTCGCTTTAGAGGGCGAAAGTGCTAAACTACGAGTCCTTATCAAATGACCATTGCTCAAGCTGGCCATTACGATTCCAGTTACCCGCTACTGTTCTTTTTGGTCGCCATTGTTTACGTAGACTTGGCTACACGGCCTACATTATTATTCCCTGAGCACGGCCTTACACATCAGCCTCACTGATTCAGCCCGTCACGACACGGCTTGTCGTCCCAGGCGTCAATATTCGAGGTAGAAATCCCCTGCCAATGTCCCAGTCAGGAATAACGATCTGTCAGTGTGGGACAGGTCCGTTCTCGCTCAACTGATCGAATCAGTTATTACTGTCTACATCTTTAGTTTATTTCAATTACCGCCTCACTGCCGTCGCCGTGGCCTGCGCTCTCGGCTCTCTGATTGAAGACCTTGGCGCTCTGACATGCCGTGTTGCCATTCAGAAGGCGATGGTAATTACTGCAAGCCGGCTGGCGAGGTCTGCAGAAAAATTCTCAGAATTGGCGGGCAAGAAGTAATTACCGTTTACCAGAAGTCGTTGGCCTTCTATACTGATTATCCCTTGTGTAAAAAATATGCCCGCTTTTTTTGCATTTTTATATCTTGTTGATGTCCTTTTTTGCCAGGGCAGATCGTGTGTCATTATGAATGGCGAGAGACCTTGACCTGACAATGACAAATGGTTTCAAGTTGTTATCTCTCCTGAGATTCTTTTGAAAAACGAAAATATGAATTTATATAAGGAAAAGGAAAATATGAGTTTGTGCAAATAGTTTAAGAATATTTGCTATTTGGGGGAAAAATGCTTTTAAATTTTAAATAATTGTCATGACAGTATCAAGTGAATCATCATTCAGGACAATCAGCAAAATCAAACCATTTTGGGATTATTTATACCTCAAATGTAGGCGTGGCGCATGCGCAGTCTGCACTCGTCTTTTCGAAGAAACGTCACACCGTTTTAAGTATGGAACGGAAAATAGAACAAACAAGAACACATCATTTTCGTCTTTACCGAAAAATTCCGTTGTAAGACACCATCTTTATGCAAGCGAATAATAAGTCGTGACCTGACATAGATCCTGTATGGATCCCAGCGGTATTTGATGTTACACGAATTTGGCTTGATCTTCAGAGACGATAGTCTTGATCTAAGGGTCCTTCATCTCACATGTCGCACACACATCATGGACATAAGCCACTTCTTCACATTTTTTTTTTGTTTTGCCCATTATTACTGGTTTGAGACAGGAGTGTTATTTTGCACGCGTCCTTGATTGGTGAACTTCTTTGATTCGGCGGATTCGAGTCGATTCTCTGAGTGCAGTGCTTTGCGCTGACTGAAACACTTGACGTATTGACCCGTAGGTCAAAGGTCATGATGCCATCAATGGGTAACAATTCGCATAGGAATGTTTTGGTAAAGTCCACTTGTCACTGAATCTCTCCATTGAACAAACGCGATGAAATTATCAAAACTAGAAACAAATACCATTTAGACAAAAAAAGTCATTTAACGAGACAAAAGTAACATCAGACAATAACAAAAAATACTTGTAAATCAACCAGATGATTCTATCCCACAGGAAATCCTCTCCAGGCCGAGCTGTAAAGAGTGTCATATACAAGACGCCTAGGGTACGACCAGTGCAATAGTGAACTAGAATAGAATCCTGTTCTCCTTGAGACATTACAAGCTTTAAGTCAGAAGAATGTCAGGTGCCAGCTAAGGTGTCTGAGGTTTCCTTCGTGGTTTATCCGATCTTCTTCTCTCATGAACCTGGCCACCGTCAAAGAAGAGACGCCGAATAATTCAGTAAACATATAAAACAAGCATAAAAACATGTCGACCAAACCCGATTTTATCCCAATCACCTGATCCAAACCCCAAACGATTCTCTCTCTTGCTACTTATAGTCCCACTTATAGTCCCACTTATAGTCCCACTTATAGTCCCACTTATAGTCCCACATTCTGTTATACAGTATATATATTTAATTCACAATGTTGTACGCCCGATGAGAACCTCCTTGTGGTCAAATGACTGTACGTCATCCTTATCAATAAAATAAAGAATAAGACTGTACCGACAGTCTTCTAGCTACTTCAACGTTCAATCTTTTGGGGTTTTCTTTCACAGGAACTGGAATGGTTACATTTCTAGATCTGGAAAAATACCTCGCCAAAAAGTCGACGTTACAACCTCAGACGTGTGAAGAAGACATCTTGGTGGCCTTTCAAGTTCTCGATAGCACGGGTCGCGGCGTCATTCGGGCTGAAGACTTTCGGTATTTCATGACGACGATGGGAGAAAAGATGACCGCAGAGGAAGTAGAGGAAATTGTGAAGGAAGCAGATCGGGAGGGGACGGGCTTGATCCGATACGAAGGTAAGTCATTCCACTGACCTGAGCCTTGGCCGAGAATAATCTGTGGCACAGTTTGCCTTCATTTTACCAGAATTAAATGCTTGTTAGTAATCTTCATTTCTAGTACGAGTTAATCCCATTTAGCATTAACGTTAAACATCCTTGATGCTCATCAGGACTCTACAGCTTGATATATCAATCTTACTGTTTGTCTTTCCATTAATAAATTTTCACACCAATGAAATAAATAAATAAATAAATAAATGAACAAACAAATAAATAAATAAATACGTCAGTTGAGAATTCAGTAAAATAAATGGAGATTTGAACACATATGTCTTCATTGGAAAAGGGTTGTTGGAGATTGAAAGACGTGCTCTTGATTCGGAACTATTTGCATTTTGCTGTTTACATACTAAACTATCTATTGTTGTGAAATGGGAATAGTCCCAGGGAGTGTTCTTCATACATGTATGTGTAATGCAAACTGAAGTGCTTCAAGAACAAAACCAGGGATGGTAGATTACTTTGGACATTGCTGGTTCTTCTATCCATAGCCGGAGCACCGTGGTAGGCTGCACTTCAAAAAATAATCTGTTAATTTTAACAGAAAGCCTTTTGTGTGAATGATGCTAAAATACACTGTGTCAAAGCAGCAGACTGATCTGCTAAATACTCAAACAACAGACTTTCTCTTAAAATTAACAGATTAAGTTTTTGAGTGTGAGTTTACAAAACCCTGAGGAAGGCGTTCAGCACCCGCCTGATAAATCACATTAGATATTTTATCTAACTGAATCAGGGTCAGTCAGATTAGATAGTTGGCCTAAATGGCACATGATCCGACAGATTAGATATTTGGCCTAAATGGCACATGATCCGACAGATTAGATATTTGGCCTAAATGGCACATGATCCGACAGATTAGATATTTGGCTTGATACTGAAAGGTGACGTTGAGAAAAACAAGTACATCAGTGTATATTTTCTACCAAACCTTGTTTCATTCTTCAGACTTCATCAGGTCCATTCGCCTCAACACGTGATCAGTTACCACGGCGACAGTGGCTAAAAATGAAGAGCTCTCCACCTTTACCAAAAGGGATTGAAAATTTCGTTGGCAAAAACGTCACGACACGAGACAGTTTCCGGCAAGAGGGGGAACGAGAATGATAATGCCGTTGTGTAATGTGAAGGTCAGCACGTGAGCATCTACCACAAGGATTTGATTTGAATAAATGTCTTCTCGCAGATCGCCTGAATTGAAAGCACCTAGTCGTGACCTCTTGATAGTTCTGGTTAAAGGAAATGGCTTCATTTAACCGGAATCTGCCCTCGCCATGATATTACACAATAGCACTAAAGTTTTTTGAACAGAGATTTATTCTTCACGAAACTTGCTATTATTGTTCCTGTAGCAGGCCCAAGTATTCAGCACAACGTTTTCTGCTTTGTTTCAACAACAACAGCCGCAACAAAGGCACGTTCTTTTAGCTCGCGGGTAGATAGTTGCTTTCTCGCTTACAGACTTTAACATTCCATCGTCAATTTTCGCTTCTGTGTTTTTACTGGACGAAAGTTGGTTGAGATACTTTAGATTCCAAGCCTCCGTACCACTGTAAGATGCCTTGTGTTACAGGTGACCATATACAGCATTGTTTGATCTAAATTATATATTTCAGGCTTTTAATGCAATTCAAATTTAAAAGCTTTTAACTTGTTGTTTCTTTCTTATCTGTTTGAAAGATTGTGATCAGTACACACATTCCCATCTTCATCTTTGATATTTTTATCTCGTACCAAGGGTTTTCAATGTTTTTGTTATATGTCACTAATAAATATTTGACAATATTTTGACGAACAGCCTTATGAGGTATGATATTGGACATAGACTGTTTCACTCATGAATATACATGATATGCTGATGATGTTATGTAATCACCACTTGTGAGAACCTTAAGGTGTATGGAATTTGACGACATGGTCACATTTTTTTGCAAGTTTGTTACGTTCTCCAAATCATGTTTACACATTTGTCAAATATTTAAGATTTTTGCCAAGTCACAAATATTGTTGAGGAATTTTGTCACACGATACTTTGCTCTTAATGATACTGAGTTCTACTTTCCAAATACGTAAGATGGCGCTGAAGTTTTCGCCAGTCTACAAATTTCGCCATTCTTTGAGAACACCATTTCTTGGATAATTTACAACATTTGCTCAAGTTAATCAAGTTTTCTAGTCTGACGCGTCATGACAATGTTTTATCAATTTTATTTTGACTTTTATTTTGAATTACTTTAGAATGTATCCTTAACTCGTCCGGAATGGTTTTTAATCCATTCTGCTTTGATATTCTAGTTAAGCTGTTTTAGAATCATTCCAGAATCACAAAACTGAGAACTGTTTCGGTTATGTTTATCAAATATTTTTCAACAAACCCATTTTATTCAAATATTAACGTTTTCATACATTCGCAAACAAAGCTTCAGTTTGTTGATAAGTCCACCGCTAAAGTTAAGAACACAGGTTAAGTACTGACGGCTTTCAATGTATGCCGACTCAAAGAAATTACCATTTATCAAGCATATAAATTTTAAAGGTATGTATTGGAATAAATGGAATTTCAGATGTACATAAATTATTTCATGTGTCTTTCCGATTAACTGTTAGAACTGTATTTACTTTCAAAGCCTTTTTGGAAACGTCAAAAATGTTTGAATACTTTTCTGTGGCTGATACCAATTGAGGTTTCATTTATTCTTATCGGGTTTTCTACAACGAACGTTTGGATCTGTGTAAGCATTTGGCGGTTGTTTTTCATTGTCATTAGCATTTGTTACTAATAAGAAAGCATCAAATGGGATTTTCTACTAGAGTCGGTAAATATTTAATCCAGTCTTGGTGTACATGGTGTCCCTAAACTTGTGATCGGATGCGTTTACCATACACTGATTATTATTGTAGATCTTGTTGTGACTTCCTGCTATTGGATAGGTATTTACAACAGTGAATATCTTTGAACTAAATATGGATGCCTGTATAAACACAGGCAGTTTTACTTTTTAGTTCACGATTTCAGTGGATTAACTTTTTTGGTTTCATATTACAGTACTTCCAGAAACTCCAGGCATTTATATTTCACGATTGCTTTTTTCCAATAAAATCTTAAAGCAAGTTATCCAAACAAAATCTATCAAACATGACCAGCGACTCGGGGCTCGTTATCCAGACAAAATCTATCAAACATGACCAGCGACTCGGGGCTCGTTATCCAGACAAAATCTATCAAACATGACCAGCGACTCGGGGCTCGTTATCCAGACAAAATCTATCAAACATGACCAGCGACTCGGGGTTCGTTATCCAGACGAAATGTATCAAACATAACCAGCGACTCGGGGCTCGTTATCCAGACAAAATCTATCAAACATGACCAGCGACTCGGGGCTTGTTATCCAGACAAAATCTATCAAACATGACCAGCGACTCTGGGGCTCGTTATCCAGACAAAATGTATCAAACATGACCAGCGACTCGGGGATTGTTATCCAGACAAAATGTATTAAACATGACCAGCGACTCGGGGCTCGTTATCCAGACAAAATCTATCAAACATGACCAGCGACTCGGGGATTGTTATCCAGACAAAATGTATTAAACATGACCAGCGACTCGGGGCTCGTTATCCAGACAAAATCTATCAAACATGACCAGCGACTCGGGGATTGTTATCCAGACAAAATGTATCAAACATAACCCGCGACTTGGGGCTCGTTATCCAGACAAAATCTATCAAACATGACCAGCGACTCGGGGCTCGTTATCCAGACGAAATGTATCAAACATGACCCGCGACTTGGAGTTTGTTATCCAGACGAAATGTATCAAACATGACCAGCGACTCGAGGCTCGTTATCCAGACAAAATGTGTCAAACATGACCAGCGACTCGGGGTTCGTTTTTATCTACTTTTGACAGGCATTCCCTGTCTTTTGATGCATTTGGAATCATTGGTTGGTTTGAGGAAAACGTAACTGGTGTGATTCCACATGGGTTGAGTGAGTGGATTTGAATATTTGGATGATGCGTGCCACTTCCACCTTTGTTGATTCTTACATATTTATGTATATGACAAATCCGATTGTTTGTACCTTAGTGTAATGTTTCAATTCCCACAAACGGTTCTGTTTATCTGTCCGTTGGTCGGTAGGTTAGGCAAATTTTTTACACCGTGTCCATTAACACCGGACACCTAACGAAGAGATTGCGGACAAGACGACTTGAGGCCGTATGCTCGATCATGAACTGTCACAGTCATTGAGCATTTGAGCTTGTTTATCTATGAAATACTGTTTTTCACTAAAAGTTAACTTTTTTTCATGGGACACGTTTTGATGGATTGTGATTCGGCCATTTTAAGGATCATTTGAGAGGTTTTTGTGAGGGTGTTTTGTTATTAGAAAAACGTTTGTGTTGGCATGAATGATAACATTTTAAGATCTCTTATGTGCTCTGAAAGTGCAAAAATGCAGTACTACGTTGATTTGCAACCTAAGCACTACTATTTTGTTGGTTAGGTTATACCATAATTAGGCTGAGACCTAATTTACAATCTGTGTTTTGTATGTTACCTGCACATTCTACAACAGCTCGCTACAACCCACTCTGTTCACGACCAATGTTATCGGCCAAGTGTCAGTTTCTTCATGATTTGATCCATACTCCTTATAATACATGCACCGCAAATTTTATACAGAGATCTTGAACAAAGCCAAAGGTCTTTGGGGTTACGGTGATGAATCAGGAAGCGATCTCAGGAAAACAAAAATATGGTTCAGCCTTTGTTTCTAATAATACTTGGGGTACTTATACCATCTCTTCATCTAAAGTGTGCACATTTCAACGGAAACTAGGAACAATTTTACTGATCAGTGTTGCAGACCTAATTAAAGGTGGAGTCACTAACCCTTCCTTGGAAACTGTGTTCAGATCGTTACATAATGAAAGCCCCCAGGCTGTTGCCCTCCTTTTATTACGATGTAAGAAATTCTAGATAGTATGTAGTTATTAGTTCAAGGTTTAATGAATTGATATAATATTGGCATAATGACCATATTTTCTCAGAACTGAGTTCCCTTTCCATTGTCTTTGGATCTCTGTCCATCCACACAGATATATAGGTGAGACCTCAGGTGAGACATGCGGAACCTAGTTACGGTCTTCGCATAAATACGAAGTGTTTATTACAAAAGAAAAACATAATTATGACTTTATTAATGGCCGTATATAAGGACAAACAAGAAACGAAGTGTTGTCTTAATAATATGTAGGTGGAAGGCTTTAGGTGTGTTTTCTCTTAAATGACAGTAACAAAGGCAAACCAATGTGATGTGATGATCAACAAAATACTTCATCACCCAAATATGTGCCGCAGATGTTTTCATTTACCATATTATTTTATCTTAAGCTATAGTTTCAAGTATTTCACCTGTATTACTCACTGAGTGGAGATGAATGTCTGGCTATATTACAAATGCTGTATGAAAGCTTTGTTTTTACATGGTAAATTATACCGTTAATTTATGAAAATGGTAGTTTCACTTCTTAGCGATGAATTTTATATCAGTGCAATTTATAGCTTAAAATATGGCTTTCAGACAAGATAAATTGTCATATGCATTTATTGAACATTTCCATTGTAAGCCTTCGATGTAAATTTTACCGTCAATACTTGCATGTTGAGACACCAATGTACTTTCCGCCTTTAACTTCTTTATTACTTGTACCCGTCACGACATGTAAGGCACTACAAGATCCTACTTGACATTTACATATATACCGGGTTTCCATTATGCCACTTGTCTGCCCCCTCACGACAATACGAGGTCTCACTTACGGCATTTGTGTCCCCTCATGACACTACGAGGTCCACCTTACGGCACTTGTATTTCCCCTCATGACACTACCAGATTTCCCTTGTGACACTACCATGTCTCCCTCACGGCACTTTTGTGTCCTCTCATGACAATACCATGTATCCCTTACAGTACATGATTAACCCGCTCCTGACTATACCAGGACACTTATATATCCACACACGACACAACTAGGTCACCCTTACCGCACTTACTGCACTTACCGCATGTCCCTCTTACATGCCTCCCCTTACGACACCTGTCCCTCTCACTACACTATCAGATCTCACTTATGACACTTGTATAATTCCCTAACGACATTAACAATTCTCTCTTACGGCACTTACATGTCTTTCTCACGACTCAAACAAGTCTCCCTTACGGCACTACCAGGGCAATTATATATCCCCCTGGCAACATTAAACTCACCCAGTTAATGCACTTGTAAGTCCCCCTCAAGACTACCATGTCTTGCGGCACATGTATCTCTCCAAGACACTACCATGTCTCCATTGCCGCACGTGTATGTCCCCCTCAAGACTACCATGTCTTCCGGGCACATTTATCTCTCCAAGACACTACCATGTCTCCATTGCGGCACGTGTATGTCCCCCTCAAGACATTACCAGGTCTCCCTTACGGCACTTAGTGTGAGCACGTCTCTCTTTGTATTCCTATATCCCTTTCTCCACATTTGCATTCCCCGTTGATGAAATCTGCATGCCCCTTTCTTGATTCTCACATTCTCTTGCCATTCTCTATACCTGTCCCTTGGGGTCTCTGTAACTGTGTGTACACTATCATGGTTGTGTATGAGAGAACAGAAAACGACAAAATCTATATTTTCTTACTTCTATTTATCAACTGAACACTTTTTACTGATACTTTGTTAAGATGATATTTACACATAAATACGAATAGCTGTGTCCAGTTGTACGTAAGTTATTATGCGTAGTTTGGACAAAAGAGTTTTAGATTTGTAAGACTTTTCTACTTTACATCTATCATACTGCAAAGTTTACCTGTTGCGACAATTAGCCTAGTATAAAGATATAGGCATTTCGCCAAAGATTTCGCTTTAAGGGAAAATATAGGAGTTTACCTGTTGTTAACATATTCAAGCAAAGAAGCAGAGCAAATACAGTTTTGGAGAATTGTTTTCTCGTTATACTAGCTCGATCTTCACAATTTTAAGTGCTTTAGTGGTCAATGTTTTTTCGCACATTTTTCCACTGTATTACATTGTGCTTAAAAAATAAATCTTAATCCAGACAAAATTATGCTGTGTGTTTGTTACAAGTTGTCATGTTACCACATTGGAAGCTTAGCATTTAGAAATACATGTGGTCGAATGCATAATGACGTCACAACCGATCGCTAAATCACTGTAGCAATCAAGTGCCTTGGTGAGAATAACTCGTTGAATGTGTTCGTAAGCACGTTTGCCTGAAAGTCATTTCTTCCAACAGTATAGCATGAAAAAGAAAGTTCGTCAGTTCTTCCAATAGTCAGTGGTTTACCCTAGGTATCCTCAACATCGTATGAAAGAAAATTTATTGGTTAAGGCGTTAAACAACGATGAAATAATAATGTGACAGCGTGATCTGTTCTGCTACTTTTCCGGGAGTGCCTCTGAGGCCGAGGTAGCGGAATGACCCAAGAATCTCTCACCAACGCGGCCGTAGGGGCCTCCATAGCCGAAGCGGCGTGATGACCCAGGAACCTCTTACCAACGAGGTAATAGGGGCCTCCGTGGCCGATGCGGCGCAATGACCTAGGAAACTCTCACCAAGGCGGTCGCACAGGTCTCTGTGGCTAAGGCGGCGCCATGATCAAGGAACCTCTCACCATTGTGGTCATAGGGGCCTCCGTGGCCGAGGCGGTGCAATGACCTAGGAAACTCTCACCAAGGCGGTCGCACAGGTCTCCGTGGCTCATGCGGCGCCATGATCAAGGAACCTCTCACCATTGTGGTCATAGGGATCTCCGTGTTCCGAGGCGGTGCAATGACCTAGGAAACTCTCACCAAGGCGGTCGTAAGGGCCTCCATGGCCGAAGCGGCGTGATGACCCAGGAACCTCTCAATAATTGTGGTCATAGGAGTCTCCGTGGCCGAGGCAGTGCAATGATCAAGAAACCTCTCACCATTGTGGTCATAGGGGTCTCCATGGCCAAAGCGGCGTGATGACCCAGGAACCTCTCACCATTGTGGTCATAGGGGTCTCCATGGCCGAGGCGGTGCAATGATCAGGGAACCTCTCACCATTGTGGTCATAGGGGTCTCCATGGCCGAAGCGGCGTGATGACCCAGGAAGCTCTCACCATTGTGGTCATAGGGGTCTCCATGGCCGAGGCGGTGCAATGATCAAGGAACCTCTCACCATTGTGGTCATAGGGGCCTCCGTGTTCCGAGGTGGCGTGATGACCGAGGAACCTCTCACCATTGTGGTCATAGGGGTCTCCGTGGCCAAGGCGGTGCAATGGCCCAGGAACCTTTCACCAAGGCCGTCGCTGAGAGTCCAAATGGCTTCCTCTCTGATGGTAGGTAGGAAGGTATCTGCGAGTGATCGTGGGTTTCTGCAGGGCTTTGCCCGTTTTCGTATATTCTTGCGTGGAGTGTAAACCATCAATCAAATAAAAATAAATAAATAAATGTCAAATAGTATTTAGGTGAAATTCGCAGGCATATGCCTACACTACAAATAAAATAAAGAAGACAGCATATCTACAAGTCTTGCGCCTGTGAAGTAAGAGCTTTTCGCTGTAAGTGCTTTCATCCAGTACTTTTCGGGGCTATGATAATAACGTGTAGGCTACTAAACCATACAAACACCTCCTACACTTTTATATATTTTCCCCACACATCTGCCATCTGATTCGTGAAAATTCCGAAATCTGAATAAACTCTGCTGGACACGAAAAAATCCCCTATCTAGCTTTTATTCAGATTGGAAAATCCGTTGAGATCTTTGGGTATTGCGTTGATAACGTCTCATTTCTTTTAAGTCTAAATCCTCTCTTCAAACTGTGGACAATAATTCGAGGAAGGCGACTAAATAACGTCAAGTATAAATATAAATAACACACTGTCCCCTTAGAACAGTTTACGAAAAAACGTTGAGTTTTTCGTTTAAAGGTACTGTTGTATGGCAGCTAGCATGGCCAAGAAAGATATACACAGGAACGGCGACGTCCCCTGGTAAGCAATAGTTTGACACCATCTCCGAGCAATCGCTATGATGGGAGATTTCCCAGTCAAAAATTATGAAGACACATTGCAACAGTTAAACCAACACATCAATCATTCCATTTAGTCTTGTCTATTTATTTGGCTTTGTACTGAATAATATTTCACTGATTCGACGGTGGTCAGATGTTTACGTTTTACTCCTCCACCGGGAGGAGTCGGTATCGGACCAGGGGGAGTAAGATTTGAGCACGCTAGCTAGTTGGTTCAGAGCCAATTACCTGAAGCGAGAGTGAACCAATGAGATGTCCAGACGTATGGCTTCACAGAGCTGTCATGCGTAAACGTCTGAAGTAATGACTGTGTTAGCACCATGACATAACCATCAAACTTTTTTGACGATCTGATAGAATATGGCCTATATTCTTCTATTTATATCAAATAACCTACATTATAATTCATCGACATTTACGTGATGAAATGAAAAATATAAAAACGTGTTTACATAGAAGTAAAGAAAATAAAAAAATTATCCGATTCCAAAGTAAATAAGTCTTCAATAGAAGTCTGACTAAAATGTAGACAGCATTGTCTCTGTAATGACACAAAGGACTTTCGGCCAGGCATGTGACAGTTGGCTTCAGTACAAATGATATCAAGACATAGATTGTAGTGTGCCGACATCAGACTTAGCCTTCCATGGCAAATCCTTCCATTGATGGATGCCAAGATAAGAGGCCACCCATACCGTTTGGTATGACCTGTTCAGGACAGGAACACTCCAGGAGGACCTCTGCCCAAGGCGACCCCTCCGCACCTCCACCACCATCCCCACCTCCTTGACCTACTACTTCACAATCGAAACTTAGGAACAGGTCAGTATTCACCTTAATTAAGCGAACTAGCCCGTGGTTTCATTTGGGATAACATAGCGACAGAATGTCGATACGGACTCGGCTGAGACGGAAGCAAGATGTGACCTGCCAGCGGGGCTTGAACAGGATTCCTTTAAAAAAAGTTATTGACGGGCAACTGGGTGGAATTCTTAACGACTGACAGAAGTTATTGCTTTTAGTCCGTATGTTAGCTCTGAATTACAAGTTTTTTCCGTATCGATAAAATTAAGAGATAGGACAGAATCGGTGCAGAATGTGCTGTGAGCAGGTGATTTAAAAGTCAAATCCGCGTCATAATTAACAGTAGAAACCAGAGGAGCGATCTTGACCGGTGACTTTCAGATTGGGCTCAGGCCTATTTAATGTGGCATGTAACCAGCCGTCTTTTGCAATTTTGTCAGACTGTGGCATGTAACTAGCCGTCTTCTGTCAGACTGTCAGACTGTGGCATGTAACCAGCCGACTTTTGTCAGACTGTCAGACTGTCGCATGTAACTATCCATCTTCTGTCAGACTGTCAGACTGTGACATCCGCTATCTTTTGTAACTCTGTCAGGCTGTGCCATGTAACCAACCGATTTTGTAACTCTGTCAGACTGCGACACGTAACCGACCGACTTTTGTAACTCTGTCAGGCTGTGACATGTAACCCGCCATCTTTTGTAACTCTGTCAGACTTTGAAATGCAACCCGCCATCTTTTGTTAGACTATGTTACACTATGAAATTAGACGAATTATTCTATTTTATTGCAAAAGAAACGAGGCTTATCAAACTCTTTGCATGTGACCTGTAACCATCCGTATTTTCAAAATGGTGTCCAGGTATATATATATATATATATATATATATATATATATATATATATATATACACACGTTGTTATATACGCAATCGAAGCAGGTGTTTCTTTGTACGTAAAGCATTGCATTGCGTTCTAGAACAATTACTCTTGTTGTAAGTATCACAGCTGCACATCTGTACAGCTCATTGGCCAGGCCAGGCCAACACAAACGTCTTGACCTGAAGCCTATTGCAAAGCCCCTGGATATTTTTAGTCTGTGCTAATCGTTATTTGACGGTGCTACATCATGTTCAACCAGTGACCACTGTCAGCACACCACCGAGCAAATCTGGCCCGCAATTGCCGCACATTCTGATAAGTTCCCCCAAGCAATTAACTGAATTCCCGGCAACAGAAAAAAGTAATCTGTGTGCGCACAGCTGAGTATCAAAGCCAGCGACGGCTGATATCGCTTTACGACAGAGCGATTGTTGCAAATGGCTGGCTTATTGTGCACGCTGTGATTGGCGAAGCAATTTGGTTCAGCTCTCGTTGACAACTGACAATGAAGGATCGCAGTCGTGAATTCTGTCTGTATGTTTTATGTGGCCTAGCGATGAGAATAAAAAACAACTCGTCTATGGCTTGCGGAACTAAAAACTACAGATTAACATTTAAATTATTTCTATTATTTCACTAGCTGGACATTTATTTATTTATATTTTTGATTGGTGCTTCACGTGGTACTCAACAATGTTCCACTGCTATGGCGGTAGCCATTATTACTGTGGTGGGAAACTGGGCAGAGAACGGGCGACCATCCGCAGGTTTAGGTGGAAATTGGCGACCCTATTTACCACACACTATATAAATGCATCTTTCTTACGCTGTTAGTTATTATATACGGTTTTCACAAAGTCAACTGACCACTTCGTTGGTCGAATGGTTAGAGCGTCCCCCTAGAAGTCGGCAGACCCGGGATCAAACCAAGATCCGATCCAAACGCGTTGAAAGAGATTAAAGCAAGAAAATAGAACTGGTCGGCGCGGTGTCAGTATAACGTAACTGGGTGGGGTGTCGTGTCTAGTGTCTTCGGCATGATTCTTCGATGGGACTCGACTCACCCTGGAACAAGAAGACACTGTATGTGTACACTCCCCTAATGATTCCTCATCCTCATATGACTGAAAAATTGTTAAGTGCGACTGAATTGTTAACCCCAAACCATATATAACTACGCAATGTGTACTTCATGCAATCATTTAACTTGGGTCAAACCGAGAACACACGGATTATTGTCATTTTATGTGTGGAGTAAATCGGAGATCCTTTTGTAAAGAACTGGTTTCTCTACCCTACATGTGGAGTTCCATGCCTGCACCATACTGGTAGATACTGGTTCAACTACCTGACTGTCTCTTCCCATGTGACAGATAGATTTCACCTGCAATATAACAGGCGACTAGAGAGTAAAACTAGAGCAGCGACGTCAGTGTGATAATTGACAAATAGTCACAAGTAAACGGTGAAATACGGATTAGAGAGTAAAGCCAGAGCAGCGACGTCAGTGTGATAATTGACAAATGGTCACAAGTAAACGGTAAAATACGGATTAGAGAGTAAAGCCAGAGCAGCGACGTCAGTGTGATAATTGACAAATGGTCACAAGTAAACGGTGAAATACGGATTAGAGAGTAAAACCAGAGAAGCGACGTCAGTGTGATAATTGACAAATAGTCACAAGTAAACTGTAAAATACGGATTAGAGAGTAAAACCAGAGCAGCGACGTCAGTGTGATAACTGACAAATGGTCACAAGTAAACGGTGAAATACGGATTAGAGAGTAAAACCAGAGCAGCGACGTCAGTGTGATAATTGACAAATGGTCACAAGTAAACGGTGAAATACGGATTCCTGTCAATTTACCACAGTTAAGGTTTTGTCATTTTCAGTGCTGAGAGTCCAGCAAGGTTACAACAAGTACCTGTTACCTATTCTTAAAAGCCTTTGGAATGGCCTCACCCGGGTTTGATCTCAGATCTCCCGACTTCAATGTGGACCTTCTCGGTCTCCGAAGCGGTTCCAGTGAGTGGGAAGTAAATTGACTATTAGGGAAGATCCGCCCCCAAACATAACATGTAAACCTCCAATTATGGTGTCCCAACGATAAGGCTGAAAAGCTAATATTAACGATGTGGCGTTCAGCCATGCTCGTTCATTCCGATGTTCTATAATCATTCATATCCATGAGAAAAGAAAGGAGAGGACGGCGTTAAAACAATAAAATAAACTAAATATTCATCTCATAGCTCTGCCTATCTTGAATACTAACATTGGCTACGTAAAGTACAGCACTTAAAATTGTCATTTACGCTCAAGGCTAAGTACATTAGATGTCCGCTCCACAAGGTGTCAGTACTCGCTACCATCCTCTCTTACACACCTCACCTGACTAATTTTGGGTTCTCTAGTCCATCACCCCACACCCATTACCCCACACTCATCACCCCACACCCATCACCACCCCACACTCATCACCTCACACTCATCACCCCACACTCATCACCCCACACTCATCACCCAACACTCATCACCCCACACTCATCACCCCACACCTATCACCCAACACTCATCACCCCACACTCATCACCCCACACCCATCACCCCACACCAACCATCACCCCACACCCATCACCACCCCACACTCATCACCCCACACTCATCACCCCACACTCATCACCCCACACCCATCACCCAACACTCATCACCCCACACTCATCACCTCACACTCATCACCCCACACCCATCACCCCACACTCACCACCCCACACTCATCACCCCACACCCATCACCCCACACTCATCACCCCACACCCATCACCCCACACCCATCACCCCACACCCATCACCCAACACTCATCACCCACACTCATCACCTCACACTCATCACCCCACACCCATCACCCCACACTCATCACCCCACACTCATCACCCCACACTCATCACCCTATTTCCCCGACACACACATTGTCCTCTTAAATGTCATAAACATTTTGTAAATTCCCGGGACTAGGGCAGTGTTCAGTCAGGCGACGCCAGTTCTGTATTCCATGCGTGGGTGATTCCTGTTGGCGTCAGCTCATTCGAGAGCTAAAACCACCAGTACTAGGCCAAAGTCGTTAAAGTACATTGCTTCTTATCGATTGGCTGAGGAGCAAAACTAAACGAGGTTGAACATAAAAACGTCAGTTTTATCCGTCTTTCTTTAATGTGTCGAGGCCCGGTCGCTTTCTTTGTAAAGCCGCGGGCGTTGTGAATTAAAAACTGCCCACCAAACTTCACGAAGCCAATGCTTCTGCCTCTTACATTCCACAGAAGCAGTTTTTTCTCACACATCAGCGGATCTAATTTTATTAAATGAAACGTAACTGTTTGCAGCAAATTTAGGTAGGCAGTTTCCTTGTACCCTTTTGAAAACTCTTGTCCTTGTGGGTATTCGGCCTGCTGCCTAAGTGGTCGCTGAACCGATCCTTTTTCAAAATCCAGGCACTTGATCAAATAGATGTGAATATGTATTTACCAAATCCTCTGGAGGGAAGCTTCCCTGCTTTAAGCTATACAAGTTCAAGATTTTAGTCCTCGAGTATTTTCGCTTTTTCTCTATGGCCTATTGTTGGAAGGTGGTTCACTGGCATGCAATGTCGGATAATCCTTTTCGTGTCAGTCATGCACGATATTTGCTTCAAATATCTTAATCGAAAGTAATCATTTTCATTGATATAGTGGGGAAAATTTAACAAAGGCTAAATAATTCAACTCCTAACAATTAAATGAATGCTAGAATCAAACCGGTAACAATAGTCACTGTGTAAAACAACTACTGAACGACTACATGCAAAGACAAACATCGAGCACGTGAGCCCGGCGATCAGACGATACTTCGCTGCAAATAGATAAAATCTCAGCCAAAAAGGAGACAAAAATTCAAAAATCAGGTGACCAGAATCTACAATGTGAAAGCAACTATTATCTGTCGACGTTAATCTGCACAAAGTAATCGCCAATAAAGAGCCGCTGTTTCGTAATCAGTCTTCTCCATGTGCTGCCATTAGCCCGGAGCAAGACGACGCAGGTCTTTTGTGAGAAGAAGAAAAAGGCTTCCCGCTAACAGCCGGTGTCCAGGACCGAGTCAGCCGAGAACACCAGAAACAGGAGAGATTGCTGCATTATTTAGGAACCCCAGAGACTCGGTTATCTGGGTGGAACTAAATAACCCATCTAGTCTACAGTGTCGTTAATGGGGAGGGGGGAGTAACGGCTGCTCGCATTCTGGGCAGACGATTGATGACGTCAATGTGGGATAAGCAGAGGCGCCCCCTGGTGAGCTGAAGTCTCATTCATCACGGTTTGCTGTCGTCTGAACACTGGCATTGTTCTAGACCCCTACCTGAATAGCAGCACTTGATCATTCCCTGTTTGTGATGTTGTAAGAAAACCAAGAACATAAGCGAATGATTTAATAATGTTAGATTATACTACAATGGTGACGGCGGTGATTCATAGCGGGTTCAGCAGAACTAATGAAACAGCTTGGCACGGTTACTTACTTGTCTACACAAACGAATACGATAACCATATAAAATCGTGTTCAATATATGGGAAGCGGAAGGGAATACTTTCCTTACGATTCATGGCAGACTAAGTTAAAACATATCCCTATATGCACGGACGTGTACAGGTACGTCCGTTTCGCACACGAGAAAGGCCTATGTACAACAAAGACCACAAAAAGGGATGAAGTGTCACTATTTTTAAGCATAAAAGTGGCTGATAAACAATTCTGATTGGAAGGTGTGCCTGTCCGCCAGAGGGCGCTGGTTCAAGCTCTAGCAGAAACGTGCAGTGAAACTGTTCCTTTCTGATACATATGCAGTGTGTCCAGGATGCTGCATGTTTTGATTTACCCTGGGAAATATTGTTAACCAAAACTGTTTTCTTTGAGAGCGAGACATGACTTAGTGCCAAGGTAGTCCACTCCTAACCACATGACAGGCGCAGTCCAGGTTCAGTCACGGTTTATCTGTTATTCTTTGCTTTAAAAGCGCCATGTACACTACACTACCCAATAGAGAAAAATCGAAAATACTCGAGGAATAAATTCTCCCACTGAGGTAGCTTAAAGCTATGTTTGAAAAACACATATTCTGATCTAGTTAATAAAGTGCCTGGAGTTTGATACCCACAAGGAATAAAGTGCCTGGAGTTTGATACCCACAAGGAGAAACGGGACAAAAGGGTACAGGGAAACGGCCGACCTACTTTTTCTGCGTACAGTTACGTCGTATTTAATAAAAATGATACTCTGATATGGCAGAAAAACCTGTGGAATGTAAGAGGCAGAAACATTGGCTTCGTTTGGTGGGTAGCTTTTAATAGACAACGCCCGCAGCTTTATGACGAAAGCCACAGGGCTTCGACACATTAAAGAAAGACAGACAAATCTGACGTTTATGTTCAGCCTCTGTTATTTTTTGGATTCATCAAATCAATAAGTAGCAATGTAATTTAACGACAGTCTAGTATTAGTGGCCCTCAAATGAGCTGACGCCAACAGGAATCACCCCCGCATGGAAGACAGAAGTGGTATCGCCTAACTGAACCCTATCCCAGTCCTGTAAATTCACAACAATTAAAAGAGTAAAGAAGAATGTGTGTGGGTGATGGAGAAAGACGTGGGGTGTGGTGGTGGTGTGTGGGGGGAGGGGGAGAGGGGGTATTGTCTCGGAATAAAGAACCTGAAATTAACCAGATGCGCTGTGGGGGAGGACGGTAGCGAGTGCTAAGGACATCTCTTGGGACGGACATCTATGGTACCGTACTTAGCCTTGAGTGTGAATGTCAGTATGAAGTCCACAAGAATGATCACCCCATGACTTAGAGGAAGAGAGGGGCTACACATATGGGAGTCACCTGCAGTTCAAATATGTGACGTGAAATTTTAGATTTTATACAGTTGAAACCTTTGCCAATAGAATCGATCGTTAATCAGTTAAGGCTCTAATGGGCAATGAATGCAAAGGCACAACTTGACCCTTGAAATTTTATTGCTTATATAATTTATTTATTCATTTCTGAATATTTCATATGACGGTTACCTGTATTATTCTGGGACTATACCGTGCAGAGCCCGCGAGAAACCCAAGATCGGTAAGTTACTGCAGACCTTCCCACAGAGGACAGGAAAGGAAGCTAGCATGAGCTGTACTTCATTCACAGCGACCGCATTGTTGAGAAGCTCCTACAAGACCACTGGACCCCATTGTTTATACAGCAGTCGCTGAGAAATTTCCAAGTCATCACTTAAAGGCACGAAACCCATATATGTGTGTCTATATCTATATCTTGATTTGTACGCACAACTTTTCACAATTTCGGGCACTTAAACATCCAAAAACCAGCATGAAATTCTTTTCTTCAGTCATAAGTGAAAAACGCCTTACTGCTAAGGATTCACACCAGTGACGGAAAAGACTTACAGTGCATAACGTTATTTGACTGACATGACTGAAAGGTCCTCAAAAACAAAATTTTGGGCCATTTGTGATTTAGAAGCTGGCATGGCACTTATTCACCTGAAAAGTTCATTATGATCGATAAATGGTACACGCATGGTACACGCATGTATAATGTGCGCTTGTAGGATTGACCTTATTTGAAGTGAGCATATGCAGCATGTGAAACGACGTCAATTAATCCATTCGTCTCGAATGTTCAGTGTGACAGTGCAGCGTCAGATGCGATTGAAGGCCAGTGGTAAATTTGCAATGTGCTCTTATGGGAGGGACCGGCCCGGATAGCACGGTTGGTAGAGCGCCCGCTTCGGGACCGGTAGATCCAGGATCGAGTCACATCTAAAACTTTAAAAGAGGAAGTTGTAACTTTCTCCCTTGGCGTTCAGCATGAAGGGGCGTTCAGCATGAAGGGGATAGTGCAACGACTATACCCGTATCAGTATAATGGCTATAATGCAACGATTATACCCGTATCAGTATAATGGCTCGGGCGGGGCGGCTGACTTGCCCTCGGTAAGTCGTCTCAGTGAAGCAGCACTAGATAAAAGAGCGGTGGAAATCCGTCCTGCTACAAGGAGGCACATTACACGTACATGCACCCTAAGGATTCCTTCGTCGTCATATGACTGAAAAATTGTTGAGTACGACGTTAAACCCCAAGCACTCACTCACTCACTTATGGGAGGGAAGGGAAACGTTTGAAAACAGACACTGATGCACTGCAAACTGGATATAAATTAGGAAAGTAGGCACTCATTGTTATTTAATATACTATCCAAAAAAAGAAACGCATAACCCGGTTTTTTGCGGAGGTGATGCAGTCTTTTTAATTATGCATAACTAAATAAGAATTGCTATTCTGCAAATATTTTTTTACACAGATTAAGGAAGGGTCCATATCTAGACAACAAGGCCATCAACTAGGGGTAAGACACTCACAATGAGTCTCCCACTTGAGTGGAATGTCAGTATCTGTTGTGACCACCACGGGCACGAATAACAGTTCTGACACGCCTTGTCATGGACTGGATGAGACGCTGGATAGAGGCCTGGAGAATGTTCTGCCACTCCTCCTGCAAACATGCAACTTGCTCTTGAAGCGTTTGAGGTTGAGGTTGACGTTGGCGTAGACGTCGATCAAGTTCATCCCACAGATGCTCAATTGGGTTAAGATCCGGGGAACGGGACGGCCAGGGTAGCACATTTACATTGTTTTCGGCGAGGAAGTCCCTTGTGACACGTGCCGTGTGCGGTCTGGCGTTGTCCTGCTGGAACAACTCCCGCTGAACGTCAATGACAGGTAAGAGGTGTGGCTGCAGGATGGTGTCTCGGTAGCGTACGGCCGTAAGATTTCCCTGAACGTGGACAAGATTTGTACGACCAGTATACGATATTGCTGCCCACATCATCACACTCCCTCCACCAAATCTGTCCACTTGGCGTACGCAGTTAGGGGCATAACGTTCATGAGCACGTCTGTAAACCCACGCCAGTTGGGCAATATTTCTTGTGACAGTGTCAAGACGTGGCATGTTGAATCAGCTTGAAAACACCACTTGAAAGACGCCGATTTCCGGCCCGAAGTTGCGGTTTTATAGTCACACACTGCATGCTTTCCATGCGTAAGTTCGGCGTGTAAGACTGAACGTGATGCAGTGTGGTGCTGTATTTTCTTCCAAAAACGGCCTCCAAACTCAACATTTTCAACCAAGAAATGTTTTGAGGAATAAAATGTGTGCTAACTGTGACTGTTAACAATATTAAAACACATTTTGCTCATGAAATGAAGACAAAATGTATTTATTTCATTTTAAAATAAAACAAAACACCTATGCGTTTCTTTTTTGGATAGTATATCTATTCTTAATACAGAGTCTAGAACTTGAGTAGCTTTTTAAGGGTTTAGATTCAAGTAGGGAATCGCGATATGAGTTAATACTGCTATGACCTAATGGTTAACCTATCGGTTAATAGTTAATGGCCTAATGATTAATGGTGTTATGGACGATCGTTTAATAATGAAATGACCTAATGGTTAATGGTGTTATGGCCTTACGGTTAATAGTGAAATGGCCTAATGGTTAATGGTGTTATGGCTGAAAGGTGAATAGCGCTATGGCCAAACGTTTAATGGTGGCACGGTCTGATGGTTAAAAGTGCTATGACCTAATGTTTTATAGTTCTACGGTCTGATGGTTATTAATGATATGGCCTAATGGTTAAACGTGATATAGCCTCATAGTAAATGGTGTTATGGTGTAATGGTTAGTTTTGTTGTGGCCTATCGGTTAATAGTGAAATGACCTAATGGTTAATGGTGCTATGGCCTAATGGGTAAAAGTGCTATGGTCTAACGCTAAATAGTGCCATGGCGTAATGGTTAAACGTGCTATGACCTAGCGATTAATAGTGCTATGGTCTGATGGTTATTAATGCCATGGCCTAATGGTTAAACGTGATATGGCCTACCGGTTAATAGTTTTATGGCCTAATGGTTAAAAGTGCCATGGCCTAATGTTTAATAGTGCTATGGCCTAATTGTCAATAGTGCTATGGTCTAACAGTTAATAGTGCTTGACGTTGAGTGGCAAGAACAGGGGAGGTGCTGGTTTAAAACTGGCGTTGCACAATTTCTATATTCTTTCATATTAATCCGCTGATTTCTAGAAACATATATGTACGTTACAATGGAGAAATGTCGTCAGTAACTTGCTAAAGGTCAATGGTTTACGTCGGACATTACGGTTTCTTCCTCCCATGAAGCTGACCGCTGTAGTATACATGGAATAAATGGTTTACGTCGGAAAATACGGTTTCTTCCTCCAATGAAGTTGATCGCTGTAGTATAGATGGACAAGATGGTTTACGTCGGACATTACCGTTTCTTCCTCCAGTGAAGCTGACCGCTGTAATATAGATGGACAAAATGGTTTACGTCGGACATTGCGGCTTCTTTCTGCCATGAATCCGACCGCTGTAGTATAGATGGACAAAAGGGTTTACGTCGGACATTACGACTTCTTGCTCCCATGAAGCTGACCGCTGTAGTATAGATGGACAAAATGGTTTACGTCGGACATAACAACTTCTTTCTCCCATGAAGCTCACTACTGTAGTTGATTATAGCTTTAACAGCAAATAAATATATACATAAAGTAAACATTCTAAAGTACGATAGTGACTAAGTAAGTGGTGCATATGTACTGATTTTTTCTCATAGCAGATATTTTGGACAAAATAGTCTAGAATACCAAACGTTTGTGAGAACCATTACGACCATGAGCCTTGGTCTGCCTCAAGCTTACTCCACATTCAATCGCGCATGTGGGAGGCACCTTACATAACAACATCTCCTTCTCCCTCAGCTCTACACCCCCATGTCAGAGACCTGCGGAGACGAGCAACCCGAAACATTAAACATGTTAAAGCCACAAATGAGGCTATTTCATGATACAAGTCATAAATCATTTGTGACAGAGTTTAAATTTGAGGGCGCTTAAATTAAAGGCATTCTCGAAACACACCTGTGGCCTGCATGATTAATGTGCAAGGAACACACCAGGGGGCGTCTTGGGGGAAGGTGACACCAGGGTGCGTCTTGGGGAAAGAAGACACCAGGGGGCGTCTTTGGGGAAGAACACACGAAAAGGGGAGGGGGGGCTAATGGGGAAAGGACACACCAGGAGGAGCCTTGGTAGATGAGCACACCAGGGAGTCGTTACCTTGACGACCCCCTGGGGGCGTTGTGGGAGAGGAACTCACTAGCGGGCGTCGTTGGAGAGGAGCACACCTCCTTTGGTTATTCTTTAATGCTTCACATTTACTTCGTCAGTTAGAATCTGCTGGCTCACTATACTGTCGGATTAAGTTATAAGTAAACTGTGCTCCCTGCACCGGAAATACCTCGGCACGTCTCAATCCTACATAATTCTGCGTGCAAAAATTGCTTCCCCAAGTTGAAGATTTTGTCACGATTCGACCAGATTTATTTCTGACCAATCAATGAATTCAATCAGCTCAAATAATCTCTAACAAAAGCCAAACAGGGACTTCAGAAAGGTTCGCACGGACTGTTCCACAAAGTTGACCTGATAACTGGGTCAACATGCTCCTTGCTGCGGGCTACAGGAGTTTACTTTGCGTCCCTTCATAGCCTCTCGACAAACACAATCCTGTCGTCTCTGTTAGCTGAGCTGTACCTTGAAACAGTCCATCAGAAACCAGATGGACATTAATTCACATCAAGTAAAAAGTGTTTTATTTGTCTTTCATCATATTTACCCTTCTTACCATTCTTTTTAATCCAAGACAACAATTAAAAAACACAGCTCTGAACTGCTTTATTTTTCTGCGTACCTGATGATCAGATATTTATAATTCTGATCGATATACACTTAAGAATGCGATCCCTGCAGAATTTAGGTCAGATCGTGATTCAACACATATTATGGACGAACAGTGGAATGGGTGAGGAGAAAACACTGCCTCATGCCCACCAAGTGATGTTACTCTGCCCAGATGACACAAGACTATGCTTATTCCCTCCACTCCTTTGCTATGTGACCGACGTGTTGTAGGAAAATCACGAAACCGTCTTTTTTTGGACGGGCATGGATGTGCAGTTCAATGCTATGGCAGTTGTTGGGACGTTCATGGTCGAGCTTTGTGTATGGCAACACCTTTACAAGGTACAAATGTATCATCTCAGATGCCTTTCTAACACCTGTGGCTGAGCACTTATGAAATGTATGTATATTTGGCACGTGGGAGCGTTCTGTCCGCTTTCCTCCCACCATTATGCTTCCGGCCGTCGTATAGGTGAAACATTCAAACAAGTGAAATATTACATACGTCATAATGTCAGTGTCCGTTTGCGGACCCATGGACAGGTTTGCGGTACCGCGGCCAGGTTTTTAGACACCTCGGTCAGTTTTGCTGTGTAATGGCACGACCGTCTGTCTAGGTCTGCTAGCAAGGGCGCGTTAATCCTGTTAGCCAAATATCAAGCAAGCTTTGCAATAGCGTGCCACATTTCCCAATTGTTTTCCCTTATGGCTTACCAGGGTGTAACAACAGAATCACGTTCTACAGGCTGAGAGTGATTCATAAAGCAAGCTGTCGGCTGCCATCAATAACGCGTGAAGAATAAAAAACAACTATTCTCAATGCCATGATAAAGCTTGTGTTATACAAGATATCCATAATCGAGTTAATGCAGAATCATTATTTGCTTATTATCCAATCTCTGTTTGTTCCAACAGAAAGACCGTGTTTGAGGAAAAAACAACGGATTGTTCTTCATATATTAAATTGAATTCTGTGGAATTCGTCCATCTTTTTCACCTGTCGTCCGCTGTTCTTTCGCAGGCGATCTTCTATTGTATTACACATTATCGAAGTCTTTGGCTCGCTTGTTTCGCTGCACCACTATTGTATTCCTGAAACGCCGATTGGTTAAAAACATCATTCAATATTTACGGCCAACTCGCAGTTGCAGAGACTTCTGGGAATTCCGAGACTCTATAAATAGACTTATTGGAAATAATAAGATAGCTCTGGAGTGCTCACAGGAGACAAGGGACCATCCTAACTTAACAACATAATCACCAGCGCGTCAGATAAGCGATTGTTTGGACATTGTGGAGGAAGTCTTCGCTATTAACTGCACGGTTGCTGACGGATGATAACAGTGTATTATGTACGCCGGACACTCCTTACTCATCTTGTGTCCACGGTGCCGATTCCCTATCCGACAATAGTCTGATAAATGAAGTTCATGTCACTTTCGTGTCATCTCTGTGAAACACATTGAACTGTGTACTACTAATATCGTCCTACTTAGAGAGCTGTTGGCGAGTGTTCCACGGTGATACTCGGTGAATATGACCAAAGTACACACAGTGGATCAGGAAAATGTTTGATGCCACATTTACCATTACATGAACACCCTCAGGGATTGTGATGAAATCGAGAACGAAATTATATTATAAAATCAAAGGATCGGTGGCCATTTTTATGATCGTTTTACCGACTAAGATTACGATGACGTTGGTTATCTTCATTATATGAATATTCATGTATTTAACGAAATGGACCAATTTCAATCTGAGATATCAGCCGAGGTTATGGTATAGTCAAACTCAGAATCCCGGAGAGAGTGTTGCTGAAATAATATCGTCCGGAGACTAAACCTCATTTTCAACAGAGCTTTGTCAGACTGCCATAGAAAGGAATGTAGGATACTCAGCCACAAAGGTTGACTGATATGAAGAGAACACTGCCATGTGTAAAGCTCTGGGTTGGGTTCGTTGAACTACAATGAACTGACTGTGTTAGCATCGCCGAAAAATCTAGAATTCTAAACAGATATCCCAAATGACGTTCCCGGTCAATAGTCCCAAGACCAATTTCCAAAACAACGTTCGACGCAAACGACAATGCTGGCTTCCTCTCCAACAATACGCGGAAAGATATGCAGCAACATATGGATGGCTTTGGTTTCCCCCCGGGCTCTTCCCGGTTTCCCCCAAACAAAATGTTGGTCACCGTGTTAAAAGTGAAATATTCACCAAGCACAGAGAAGCAGTCAACAGTTTTCATTTACTTGCAAGAGAGCTGTAAGCAATCTAAAATTTAAGAATGAAAGTTGTTCATGGTACAACAATAGCTTATCTTCACATAACCCACAGGATATAGCAAAGCTACAAATCGAGATAAATGCATGGGCTGTCTACAGGATTCTTAAGTGTACACCTGTCCAAGTTAGGATAATTTACGGCCTCAAAAGTGAAACCACCCCTTTTGTGGCGTCACAGGAAAAACTTCCTGTGTCCTTGTGAAAATCATTTACTTAAGCAACAGGATTCCAACATCTGGCTAGATCGCTCAGTTGTCAAATGTGGTGGATTCGATATATTCGGTTTCAGTCAATCCACTGGTTTCGCTGGTCTATGTGGACGTAATCTGATACAGCTGCGTTTTCGGGCTATAGGTATAACTCGCGTCAGATTGGTTAAACACATAAACTGGTGCTTTTTACCAGGTATGTGTGAGAATTACCTGTAAAACAGTTTAACAGGGCAAGGACTGGCTATTTCTGTTCGCTTACAAGGCTAATGCTATTGTCATGTTCTGTCGCTGCCAGCAGTTGTCAGTGTACAGGTAATCCTCTTCTCAAATCCTTCACGAATACTTGCGCCCATTTTAAGTGCACTTCGCTGTTGTAGCGCCAATGTGGTCAAATCATTGGCAGAGCTGAATTTCATTTGCCTTCTCTGTGAGTCGACCTAGGGAAAAAGTGAAAAGATTTTTTACACTCATTCAGCACGACATGTCATTTGAAGACGGTTAACATTCTAAGATAGTGCCATTCCAGGCTAGCTATCAATCAACGTAATTAACCATACTTTGTGGATGGTTTACGGATCTCGGAAGTCAGGATCTACAGCAATGAGTGCTCTCCATCGTACACGAATTTTATGCCAGCGCAACTGACTGATAAAATGTACTGAATTCCACCAAATAAGAGTGTAAACACATTCCTGGCTACGCGTCGTCCTCTTCACAGTTTGTCTCTTCTATCCGAATGAATATATACCTGTTTCTATTTCCTGTATGCGTGGGTTCAATCCTGGCTTTTGTCTGGATTCTCCCGTTCTTCCACGCCGTAAAACCTTATAATTGAAAACAATAAACAGTCTAATGTTTGTTAAACACCGCTTGTTTTCCACCAACAGGACGTGTACATATGTACATGAAGCATTGGAAAGTTCATTAGTATCAGTAGTAAAGGTATGGTATGTGATTTACCCCCAGACACTCCGTCTTCCTCCACCATACAGCTGACTGCCATCGTATACATGGAAAAGCCCAGAGAATAACGGTATACAACAATCAATCAATCAGTCAATCAATCAATAAGTCAAGTTCACTACCAAGAGATTTTTTTAACTACGTAACGACTGGTGTTTTATTTTTTATTTATTTGATTGGTGTTTTACTCCATACTCAAGACTATTTTACTGATATGATGGCGGCCAGCATTATGGTGGGAGGAAACCGGGCAGAAGCCGGGGGAAACACATGACTATCCACAAGTTGCAGGCAGACCTTCCCACTTACGGCCGGAGAGAAAGCCATCATGGCTGGACTTTCTGAATTTATGTCGACCGCATTGGCAGGAGGCACCTAGGTCATTGCACCACGCTGGCGTGCTAATCCCCTCGGCCACAGAGGCGAACTTGTTTTACGCTGCAAAGAAGAATACACAAATTAGCGGCTTTTTGTCAGCGAGAAAAGGGACAGAACCAGGGGAAATCGTCGCATTGATTAAGCTGTCCAAGCCTCGTTGGCCGGTAGCACTCTTCGTCTTCCGGAAAAAGTGACCTCAGTGGTCAATGAAATATTCGTCAGGCGGAACGAGCGACCTCACCGGTCAACAAAATATTTGTCAGCCTTTGTAAGCGACCTCATTGGTCAATAAAATATTCATCAACCGGTACGAGCTATGTCATTGGTCAATAAAATATTCGTCAGACTGAACAAGCGACGTCATTGATCATATTTGTTTGCTAAAACAACCCAATAGACAGGTCCCACAGCATGTGTAATACACCAATAACAAAGAAGTGTATTTAGCGTTCAGTTTGATTTAGACATGGGTATTTATGATTGTAGATAGGTTGGTGCATTGACAGATGGTACCATTGTACCATCGTAGCATTGCTGGTGCGAGGCGATGGAACGATAGTGCGAAGCAATAGCAGGTTGGGACAAAACGAGGACACGTTGGTCATCGCTTCCTCAAATCGTGTCATCTCTTCGTGTCATCGTATATGTACCATTGCTTCGTGCCATCGTTCCATTGGTTCGTGTCTTTGTGCCATCGGTTTGTGTCATCGTCTCATCGCTTCGTGTAATCGTACCACCGCTTTGTGCCGTCGTCCGGTCGGTTTTTGTCATCGCCCCATTTCCCTGTGTAAGTACCTTAAAAGGCTCCCGAAGATATGTGAATGAGTTCACCAGTTTAATGAGATTAAAACACATGCTATACGTCGCCTTTTCGTTCTATTCCCCAAAATTCGCCTTGATCGGATTCGATCTCACAGCTCAGTGTGAATGTATATCATCTCCTAAAGTAGGCCCCATCCCTATGGGGTTGTGTTCAACATCTATCGCTTCGATCGCTTATAAATAAATATTTAATTGGAATGTATTCTGTGACCGGCCATCAGGGGAATCTCTAAGGGACTTTAAGGAGGCTCTTAATGACAACTGACGCTAATCTACTGACTTTTTCTCTACATTTCTGACATTCGCTGGGATTTTTTTGTCACTTATCTTCGCCTCCTTGATTAACAAGGACTTAGAATTTAAACTGCCTTCTTCTTCTTCTTCTCTGTCATCAGCCCGGTGGCTTTTTCTTCATCGATTTCTCACGGCTCGGTCAATGATCTGTCTTCCACAAGTGAAGTATTGACGATGCTGTGAAGGACTGACTGATGATGCACTGTCAACTTTGACCTTTATTGTTGCCCGATCTGTTTCATTCCCTTGCTTTATATTCCAAAGGCAAGAATCGATGTGAAAGTCTTCCGAGCTATTTCTATGTGCGACCTGCCAACCTGTCATTGCTCCTCTCGCTGACGTGTAGTTTGATACGTTTGTTTGTGTCTAGTATGTTTTTCCTATTGACAACCGCTTTGTGTATGTAAACAGCGTTTTGTGTAGGCAAAGTTCGATCTAGGCTGAATATAAAAACGTCATTATTACAAACAAAGATAAACCATGACCTGGAATCTCTCAAACGGTCACACGGTATGAACGCTGAAAGCGAAATTCAATCGCAGGCGGATATACATGTACCTTGGTCAAAAATCAGTTTGTCAATTTTTCAGTCATTTACTCATTTTTTAATCAAAGCATAGGTGTTAGGCTCATTGATGAAGACAATCAACTTTTTCATGCGTGTAGCTGTTTGTTCAGTTATTTCTCGTCCATTAACTCCAGCTCTCATTCAACGTGTTGATAAAGTCTCGTCAATGAGAATGACGTCATTTTCATGATGTAATTATTCAAGCGGCTACACGAAATGCTTCAACGCTCGGAGGCACATTTGGTAACTGCGTGCTACGGTTAAAATGTAGACCAAGTAATCAATCGAGTTTCATTAACAAACTGCGTTAGGATCTAATCAACACCTGGCCTACGTCACAGAGGACCACGTGACTTTGCTGGGGCTCACGTCTTCGCCTTTCAAGAGACTGGTGCATTCATTATTCACACGGGTTCCCCGTTCAGCCGTCTGCAGGAATTCTCCTGACATTTCACCAGTGTTAATAATGAATGTACTCCTGCAGAATTTAGCTCCTCCGTGTGAAGTAAGGTACGGAAGCGCAGTTAGGCCATAACGCCTTTCGTCAACAGTCTACATGGACCAGGCCCAGATTCCACCACAAATATCATGTAGGCCTACCGTCATTCCGCGGCAGACTCATTCTCACGTCACTCATGGACGCAAAACAAAATAGTACGATCAGGTGTTCAAACCCAGGGCATGCATAATGTTCCCAAAAGATTCTGGTGTCTTCATCACATCTTGTCAAAGGGATAGCGCAACTGATATACATATTTTGTTATCGACAACTGATATTCTAGCATGGTACACGATTTGACTGTTAGTTCTTTGTGTTATGCGTTGTTTTGGGGAATTGGCCTTGCGATTATTGACCTGGAGCGTCCCTACTGGTTGACGGATGGTGTATGAATTTCTGTCTCCACGCATAGATATTAAAATTCATCGACCAAATGTTCGTTAAATATGACTGTTGTTGTTGTATGGCTGCCTCCAACAGAAATAATAGGGTTCTTTAGTTGTAAGCCTAAATTTTATATCGTATTCAAGATTATTTCCTTCATATTTTGTTTTTACCTTGGACGGGTTTATAGAAGGAGGAAACCTAACATAAGCCACAGGAAATCTGAAAGATACCAGACGAAACCCGAAAGAATCCAGACGAAACCTGTCCAAGGCAAATGAAACCTGGCAGAAACTTGAGGATATCCGGCTGAAATCTGAGAAAACCGCTGGAACCCTGCAAAGTCCAGAATAAAGCTGGTAGAAACCGGAGGAAACATGGCAAAAGCCAGACGAAAACTGGGATCTGTAGTGTTTTTGTCCGCCAGAACTTTTGCCCCCCCCTCCCGCCAGTGAACGGTTAATCCCTGCCAGACGCCAGAGGATGTCTGTCAGAGGCTAGAGGAAATCTGTCAGATTCCAGAAAAAAACTTAGTAAAGGTACAAATCATAACAATTCTATAAATGCAACAGGGCTAATTTTGTTTGTTGACGGACTAGAACACTTAATTTTGATATTAATGTTTATATTGCTTCGGGTTTTACTTTTACTGATTCAGACCACGCTCAAAGGGCACTAAATTCCTCTAATAAGCACAAATGAAGAAACTACAGGGACACAGAATGGTGTCCACTGTATTTGTTGGAGTGGCTGATAAATGAATAGGCCAGCTTGGTTTTGAACTCTGCACTTCCGTCCACCTTGGACACGCTCAACTGAAGGGTAATCTCCTCTCAACCACCTTTACTAATGTCAGTGCTGTTATCCTGTTTTACTGCTTAAATCTTCCTCTCTCTCGAGACACTCCCACGCTCACAGGCCCTGTTTCCAGGCTCGCCAATAGCTTATTGTTGATACTTGAGTACCGATGAAAACATTTGAATCCCTCCTATCAGAACAGAACCCTAAATGATGCCTGATGGTGCATGTGCACTTGGAAGCTGTTCATGGTGAGCTGGTTAAACGGTTTGAAGATTGCCCGGTCACCTGTTTAGATTCTTTGAGATTTGTTGTGTTGTTTGGTTAGAGTGATAGCTGCTTGCTTGTTTAGAATTAGCTTGTGTTGGCTGGTTAGCTTAAGCGATGCGTTGGCTGGTTGTTTGTTTAGAGGATTGGCTGGTTGTTTGGTTAGAACATTGGCTGGTTGTTTGGTTACGTTATTAGCTGGTTGGCTATTACCTGATTTGAACGTTGATTATTTGATTGGGCTGTTAACCTCATAAGCACTTAATTAGTTGCCCTTCGACTTTCAACATTTTTGGATAAATTAATAATTTCGACTCATTTTTCTTGGAACAGCAAGTCCTACGTGGCCTGTGTGTAACGGGCTCAGTACAATGACCCAGGAGGCTCTCACTAATGCCACCGCTCTGATGTCCCGTTCATGCTGGCTTCCTCATTGGTCGGCCGTGAGAAGGTCTGGCAGCAAGCTGCCGATGATCGTGAGATTCTCCCGGTGTCTGCCCGGCTCCTTCCCACCATACTGCTGGCCGCGATCGTACAAGTGAAATATTCTTAAATACCAATAAAAATAGCAAAATAGCAATGAAAATAAGTACCGTAAGCAATCTTCTTTGTTGATTAAGCGATTGCAGGATTGGCTTGTTGAGAAATATTTAATTGGTTTCTGGTTTAATAAAGCAATGGCTGATCAATCGGAATATCTCAATAATCGGTGGTTGCTTGTGTTTGATCACTTACTTGGATGGTTGATCGATGTTTTGATCAAATGATCGATCAAGACGATGACTGATTGGATAACTGGCGATTTGATGGATCGATTCTTTTTTGGTTATTGATTAATTGATTTATTGATTGAGTGGGTGAGTGATTGATTGCCTGTTTGAGTAGCCGATGTTTGGATGAATGTCTGTATGATCGATAGTTGATTAATCGGTTTTATCCGTTGGTGTATAGAGGACTGGCCTAGTTGATATATTTCTTCATTTGTTTGGTTGATGTTTTACACCTTACTTGGGAATATTTCAAATATACGACGGCGGCCAGCATTACGGGTGGAGAAAACCAGGCAGAGCCCGGGGGAAGCCCACGACCATCAACATGTTCTTGGCAGGCCTTTCCACGTGCGACCGCAGAGGAAGCCAGCATGAGCTGGACTTGAAGTCGCAACGGCTCCGTCAGTGAGAGGTTAATGGGACATTGCGCCGTGCTAACTCAACCAGCCACGGAGGCCTATACCCCCGTTTTGGGGGGTATGGTGTGACCCGAGGCAGAATTTCTTTGTGAAAAGGACACATTTGCCAAGAAAAAAAAACGTTTTTCTAAATCTTGGTTCAAACCAAGGCCGGTAATATTTCTGCTGAGAAATAAGAAGGATATGCCACATAAGAGTTGCCTCCCCTGTGGATTTTTGGTCCTTTATGGCTGAATTCATCTGGTAACAGCGCATGTATTCACTGCTACTTCTTTCTTGTTTTTGTTATTCTGGGAACAAGGTTTACTCGAAAAATTCAAGATAAATGACGTCAAAAGAAAAGCAATCCTCAACAAACTGGACACCATCTAAGATAATATCAAGGCGCAGTGTATTGTAGTATCCTGAGATTACAGTGATGTACGGCTCCGATGTTCGATGGGCTGGTTTATGGTTGCATATGGTTCAGAAATTAGCCACAAACCACGGCTGATGTAAGATTTACGTGAACATGTGTAATGCTGATTCATAGTCTACATCGATAAGGTTTTCAGAAAAGCTGACCTGAATACAATATAGTCTGAAATCACACTGAATGCTGCCAACGGCACAAAATAACGGAAGAGGCATTTTTGCGCCAGCAGCTGGATGGCTTACCTTAAAAATTAAATGCATTCATCCAAACGACATGGCTGTCTGTGTACATTGATATCAATTCTTACAGTGGCACACGTTCAGGAAATGCGAAAAACATCCAAAAAAATACAGACGAGAAGACGAAAACATTTAAAATACATCTGTTGTTATTGCTGTTTTTTCTTGACAGTGAATACATTTGCTCAAGAGTATATGTTTATAAAGGGTGTTGGTGAATGAAACCGGATTGCCTAAGACTACCGTCGTGGTTTCAAGCTGCGGCCGAAACAGCAAGAGCTCGATTCGAACACGTGACTTTATTGCCCGAGTTTTTACTTAAAGCATAACACTACTTCCTCAGTCATTATCGGTTATATCACGGCTGTGTCTCTCTGTAGCATGCCGAACTCAACATCCACAACATCCGCAGCAACCACAACATCCACAACATCTGCCACATCCACAACATCTACCACATTCTCAACATCTACAATACCAACAACATCTACAATACTAACAACATCTACATCTGCAACATTTACAACATACTCAACATCTACCACATCCACAACATTCTCAACATGTACAACATCTAGCACATCCACAACATTCACAACGTCTATAAGATCTACAACATCTACCACATAGATAACATTCACAACATCAAACTACACAACATACACAACATCAACATCTACCACATCCTCAACATCTACAACATACACAACATCTATCACATCCACGAAATATCTACCACATATACCACATCCACAACATCCACAACATCTGCAACATCCGCAACATCTGCAACATCTACAAAATTAAAAACATCCACAGCATTTGCAGCATCCACAGCATCTACAACATCCACAATTTCTGCAACATCTACCATATCTACAACATGCAAATCTACCATATCCAAAACGTCTACAAGATTTACAAAATCCTCAAAACCCACATCATCTATAACATCTACAACATCTACCACATCCAAAAAAATCAACATCATCTACAACATCCACAACACCTACAATATCAACACACATCCACAACATCTGCACCATCTACAGCATCAACAAAATCTATCTACACCATCCTTATCGATAACATCTACAACATCAAAAACATCTACGACATCCACAACATCCACTACATCTACAACATCTAACATCCACAACATCTACAAGATCTACCACGTCCACAAGATATCTACCACATCCACAGCATCTACCGCATCCACAACGTCTACAACACCCACAACATTTACAACATCACCAACATTTACGACATCTACAACATCCAACACTTCTACAATATCCACAACATCCACAGGGACGGAAAAAACCGAAACTGGTGATGTGTAATATGCTGACCGACAAATTCTGGTCGTTAATCATATTTATACTACGAAGAGCATTGGTCAAAGGGATCATAGAGAAGCAGTAATCTGAAGCAGCGGGGCAGTGTGATACTTGTTAGCTTCTCAAGTGACTTAAAACCAAACGACATGTACATGTAAGTACCGGGAGATTGCTTCTAAACCTCGACATACTGGTAACCATGCGAGGAATGCAACTGATACCATTCCACTGTATCAGCTAAGAACAACATCGCTCCTTAGGTAAACGATTGGAAGGCATTCCTACCAAACAGCGCTGTTTGCAGCGTTTATGTGGCAGCGTTTAGAACGGTTGAGAATTGGTTGTTTTCACAGAGAGCAACTGGATATCGCTTCATGTGTAAGATCAAACATGCCAGCAGAGTTAACACAGCCAGTGTGTGGCTCTCGATCCCTGGTGGTGGTGATGGGGTTGTATTGGTGGACAAGTCTGGGTTGTGTATGTTCTGTCCGATGATATGCCTGTGGTAAACACCTGGAGTAAACGGAAATCCGCTACAATGAATAATTAGTGGCATATGATTTCATTTTAATTATTTAGTTTGTTTTCTGCACACTACGTTGTTTAGTACGGTGGGACAAGGAAAATACATGATTACTACATGTATTTCCTTCTTAAGTATTTCCACCGCCATGATTACTGCATGTATTTCCGTCGTAAGTATTTACACCGTCATGATTACTACATGTATTTCCTTCGTAAGTATTTCCACCATCATGATACTACATGTATTTCCACCGCCGTGATTACTATTTCCATCGTCATGATAACTATTTCCATCGCGATGATAACTATTTCCATCGTCATGATTACTACACGTATTTCCATCGTGATGATAACTATTTCCATCGTCATGATTAATACTTGTATTTCCATCGCGATGATAACTATTTCCACCGCCATGATTACTACATGTATTTCCATCGTGATGATAACTATTTCCATCGTCATGATTACTACTTGTATTTCCATCGCGATGATAACTATTTCCACCGCCTTGATAACTATTTCCATCGTCCTGATTACTACTTGTATTTCCATCGTGATGATAACTATTTCCATCGTCCTGATTACTACATGTATTTCCATCGCGATGATAACTATTTCCATCGTCATAATTTCTACATGTATTTCCATCGTGATGATAACTATTTCCATCGTCATGATTAC
The DNA here is from genome assembly GCF_032854445.1 of Liolophura sinensis. Taxonomy (NCBI): domain Eukaryota; kingdom Metazoa; phylum Mollusca; class Polyplacophora; order Chitonida; family Chitonidae; genus Liolophura; species Liolophura sinensis. The sequence goes on along the minus strand of NC_088297.1, from coordinate 26,324,604 downwards.
TACATGTATTTCCATCGTGATGATAACTATTTCCACCGCCATGATTACTACATATATTTCCATCGTGATGATAACTATTTCCATCGTCATAATTTCTGCATGTATTTCCATCGTGATGATAACTATTTTCACCGTCATGATTACTACTTGTATTTCCATCGTGATGATAACTATTTCCACCGTCATGATTACTACTTGTATTTCCATCGTGATGATAACTATTTCCACCGCCTTGATAAACTATTTCCATCGTCATGATTACTACTTGTATTTCCATCGTGATGATAACTATTTCCATCGTCCTGATTACTACATGTATTTCCATCGTGATGATAACTATTTCCACCGCCTTGATAACTATTTCCACCGTCATGATTACTACTTGTATTTCCATCGTGATGATAACTATTTCCACCGTCATGATTACTACATGCATTTCCATCGCGATGATAACTATTTCCATCGTCATAATTTCTACATGTATTTCCATCGTGATGATAACTATTTCCACCGCCATGATAACTATTTCCACCGTCATGATTACTACTTGTATTTCTATCGTGATGATAACTATTTCCACCGACATGGTAACTATTTCCAGCGCAACCTAAACTATTTCACCATTTCCAAACATCTGTTCCACCTTGGACGACATGGTTTTCCTTGCTATGGAAACAGTTTCCTCTAGAAGAACAGGAGGAAATTAACTTCGATTAGAGGTCATCTGAATGAGTCAGTAACGCCACTCTGCCTCGATTTCCCCAGCGGAGCTTCTCTGTGTTCATTGACTCGGTTAATACAAGTAATCAGACCATGAGTAAGAGTAAAGAAATAAAACAACCGATATGCTATGGACATGTCAGCCACTATTGCCATAGTGACAGCACCTTCCACTTTTGGATCTTCCTTACCTGACGAAGAAAATATAACTAAGCAGGAGTTATAAAATTCCCAAATAATCTACACAAAGTAATATACACAAAATAGCATACACTAAATAACCTACACAAATTAACCTACACTAAATAAGCTACACAAAATAAAATACACAAAATAGCATACACTAATAACCTACACAAATTAACCTACACTAAATAAGCTACACAAAATAAAATACACAAAATAGCATACACTAAATAATCTACACAAATTAACTTACACTAAACAACCGACACAAAATAACGTACCGTTATAATAAAAAACCTACACAAAATAACCTACACAAAATGACTGACACTAAATAACCTACACTAAATAACCTACATAAAAAACCTACACCAAAATAACTTACACTAAATAACCTACACCAAATACCTACACCAAATAACCAACATTAAAAAACGTACACTAAACAACGTACACTAAATAACCTACACCAAATAACCCACACTTAATAACCTACACCAAATAACCTACATGAAATAACCTACACCAAATAACCTACACCAAATAACCTACACTAAAAACCTACACCAAATAACCGACACCAAATAACCTACACCAAATAACCAACACTAAACAACCTACACCAAATAACCTACACCAATAACCTACACCAAATAACCTACACCAAATAACCTACACCAATAACCTACACTTAATAACCTACACAAAATAACCTACACTAAATAATCTACACCAAATAACCTACACTTAAAAACCTACACCAAATAACCTACACCAAATAACCTATACCAAATAACCTACACCAAATAACCTACACCAAATAGACCTACACCAAATAACCTACACCAAATAACCTACATTAAATAACCTACATTAAATAACTAAATGTTATCACTATAATCTGTACTGAGTAATGCAGACTGAATAATAGGCTATGTATGGATATACAGACCCATAGGATGGGAAACCTTGAGGATGTTGAGGCGGGCACATGCCCTATCCAAACCACATATTTATTTAAATATTTGCTTGGTGTTTTACGCCGTACTCAAGAATATTTCACTTATGCGACGGCGGCAAACCTACACAAGTTGACCACATATCGCCAAGTCACCAGCCGACTGGACCCGAAATGCGTGTAAGTGAGAATATTTTAAAATTTTAGAAATGAACAGGCGAACACGCCTATAACTTTGTAGGTAACTTCCTCTAGACCCTCGATGATAGTGGTGATTTATTAAACTCCCCACTGTGACAGAAATACCCAATACGTATAAATTTATCTCGTGCGAGCTCAACTCAAGTCTCAAGCGATATGCATGAAACTTAAAGACAAATTTATACTCTTCCTTCGCTCTGTAAATACTTTCCTAGTTTTCCAGCAACCCGACTTAAAAACGGAGCCACATTACTGTAACGTGAGGCAGATTACCCAGTGTATATTATAGCTATAGGCCTACATGAGACATTTGATCAACTAAATATTTCCACTGGCATATCCACTTTCCTATATTATTAAAAATTAAACAACTAACGTTGTAGTCCGGTGGCTGCGGGTCGAGAGTGTGAATCGCGTTAAAGTAAAGCACCATTATTTTGTACATTGGCTTGTTTGGAAATAAGGAATTATCTCAGAACGGGTGCCCATTTCCACAAAAAAGAGCAAGTTCCGTGATTTGCACATTGCATTCTATCGACGTCTGTTCGTGATTATTTCTCTAAGGATTTTTTTATCAAAGTGTAACTTTCCTAGGATGAAGAAATATTTACATAAAGATAATGACTGCCTCAAATGGATTCATGTTTTCTGATAATGGGGAAGATATATTGTATCTTGAAATAGTTCACCGCCATGGTGGTAGATAAACGTTCTCCCCATTCTCAGGAGGTAATACAGCGTTCAGCCCCATGCTGGTCACCCCACCCCCCCCCCCCCCCATCAAAGACTTTACAAAATGCTACTTTTGGCTTCATGTTTTGTGACTCAGAATTAGAATGGTTATCGGCTGTAGGAAGTGTGGTGTTGGTAATTCTGATGGAGTGGGATGTCAGGCCTACTGGTGATAACATAATGATTATCGGCTGTAGAAGGTTTGGTGTTGATACATTATGATTGGGTGAATGTCATGCCTACAGGGGTCCTGTAGGAGGTTTGGTATTGGTACATTATGATTGGGTGAATGTCATGCCTACAGGTGTCAACATAATGATTATCGGCTGTAGGAGGTTTGGTATTGGTACATTATGATTGGGTGGGATGTCATGCCCACAGGCGTCAACATAATGGTTATCGGCTGTAGGAGGTTTGGTGTTGGTACATTATGATTGGGTGGGATGTCATGCCTACAGGTGTCAACATAATGGTTATCGGCTGTAGGAGGTTTGGTATTGGTACATTCTGATTGGGTGGGATGTCATGCCTACAGGTGTCAACATAATGGTTATCGGCTGTAGGAGGTTTGGTATTGGTACATTCTGACTGGGTGGGATGTCATGCCTACAGGTGTCAACATAATGGTTATCGGCTGTAGGAGGTTTGGTGTTGGTACATTATGATTGGGTGGGATGTCATGCCTACAGGTGTCAACATAATGGTTATCGCCTGTAGGAGGTTTGGTATTGGTACATTATGATTGGGTGGGATGTCATGCCTACAGGTGTCAACATAATGGTTATCGGCTGTAGGAGGTTTGGTGTTGATAAATTCTGATTGGGTGGGATGTCAGGCCTACAGGTGATAACATAATGATTATCAGCTGTAGGAGGTTTGGTATTGGTACATTCTGATTGGGTGGGATGTCAGGCCTACAGGTGTCAACATAATGGTTATCGGCTGTAGGAGGTTTGGTGTTGATAAATTCTTATTGGGTGGGATGTCATGCCTACAGGTGTGTTCGACATACTGCCTCAAGAAGGCATCTTTATGCGGGCATTTTGACTGGCCAGCACCTGGATATGTTGTCGTAATATGGCCGAAATATTGTGTTCAAAGCGAACTTAAATGTTAATACTAAGAAATCAGTTAGATAACAATATATTATCTACATGTTGGTACTATAACACTTATAAGTATCAAATATCAGCGCCATTCATCACTTGTGTATAACATAACCATCATATTTAGTAACACGTATAAAACTATTCTTAGTACATAACTATGTAAAACTGTGACTCGTCCGGACAAAAGGAACATTCAAAAGGAATATTCTCGCCACTATCTGTGCGCAAAATCGTCTGCACTCATTTCTACTTGTCCGCATGTTACCTCAACCATAATGCGTTAGCTTCTCTTACGTTGCTTGAAACGACCCTGAATAAAGTGAAGCGAATGTCATTTGCGACCCTCCTTGGGGTAATATAGTAACATTTATTTGAAGTTTTTTTTCTTTCACACATCAGAAAACTGTACGTTGAAAATATCCATTGAAGGCGTTTCTGTTCGTAGCCCCTACAGGCATAGGTAAGGCTGTCAACTTACACGCATCAAAGTAAAAATCTAGCAACACATTTTTTGTGGCGTTCACAGTTTATGGTAAACATTTCACGAGACTGATGCTATTTCTGCGCGCCAAGGAAGTGACCTTACTGCGGTCCGCAGCAAATCTCATACTAACTTTACCGCACTTAAAACGTGTGGCCAAAGTATACCTCACCAAAATGAGACCGTGAAATTCGGTCTGTTGGTTATTTCAATTCAACGTAATCCCAAAGAGAGGTCTTTTCCCTTTTTGATAATAGCCACGGTATGGCTAAAATATTGAGCCATACTCATTCATTCAACCTCAATGACGACTAGTTCGGGGGCTTAGAGTGTCCCCCTCTAGGGCGAGTGTATCCGGGATTAAACCGGGGTCGGGTCATACCAAAAGACTTTAAAGATGTACCTAGCTACTGCCTCGTCTGGCGCTCACCACTGAGAGGTTGGAGCAAGGAAATTTGACTGGTTAGCCCGGTGTCAGTATAATGTGACTGGGTGGGGTGTCATAACTGGTGTCGTCGGCATGATAGTTCTTTGGCGGCAGATCTTTGCTGGCATGGACTCGCCCATGTCACAAGTGGACAGTGTATGTACATACACGTTATATGACTAAAACATTGTTAAGTATGACGTTAAACCCCGAACATACATACATAAACAACTAACATCCGTCGTGTTGAAGTCTACAATAAGATAAAACCCTAATCAGCCCCCAGAGTCCCCCAAATCAAATATGTAGGAGAAAATATAGGATAAATATGAGGTCAGTTATATGGGTGAATGAAACCGGTAAAGCACAGCACTTTGGTAAGTTTATGCATTGTGTTACGTACAGATATGCACACCAGAAGTGGTAAACCACAGCACTTTGGTCAGTTTGTGCATTGTGTTACGTACAGATATGCACACCAGAAGTGGTAAACCACAGCACTTTGGTCAGTTTGTGCATTGTGTTACGTACAGATATGCACACCAGAAGTGGTAAACCACAGCACTGTTGTAAGTTTGTGCGTTGTGTTACGTACAGATATGCACACCAGAAGGAGTAAACCACAGCACTGTTGTAAGTTTGTGCATTGCGTGACATACAGATGTGCACACCAGAAGTGGTAAACCACAGCACTTTGGTCAGTTTGTACATTGTGTTACGTACAGATATGCACACCAGAAGTGGTAAACCACAGCACTTTGGTAAGTTTATGCATTGTGTTACGTACAGATATGCACACCAGAAGTGGTAAACCACAGCACTGTTGTAAGTTTGTGCATTGTGTTACGTACAGATATGCACACCAGAAGGAGTAAACCACAGCACTTTGGTCAGTTTGTACATTGTGTTACGTACAGATATGCACACCAGAAGTGGTAAACCACAGCACTTTGGTAAGTTTATGCATTGTGTTACGTACAGATATGCACACCAGTACTGATAAACCACAGCAATGTGGTGAGTTTGTGCATTGCGTGACATACAGATACGCACACCAGAAGTGGTAAACCACAGCACTGTGGTCAGTTTGTGCATTGTGTGACATTCAGACAGGGCCCCATGAACAGTTAGAGTGAGGAAATAAAAAATTCCGGTCTTTCCATGGCTAGGACAAATGGTATGTGGGTTGGAGCCTAGCCATAGAGAGGGAATTTATAGATTATCCCCATTCCCACTGTTTGTAAGGCCTTGGTGAAAATTGGTTGCCAACGCTCGTGTTGCCATCTGCGCAGTGAGAGGTTCATTGTGGACTGCTAACTTTCCACCAATATAGTGTGTGTATCTGTACGTCATGTGTCACTGTGGGAAAGTTTATCTGCATATTGCCAAATTTTGTTGGTTCACCCATTGCACTTCGATTTTCTTCACCTAAAATCTGACCACCATCAGGCCATCCGCAAAAAATTGTTTGTGGGCGACCACCCAACCAACCCTTCCAAAAAAAATAATACCCTATAATATTTATAAAGTTTTTGAGGTTTTTTTTTTTTACTTTTCTCCCAATGTTAACTTTATAATTCCTATCTTTCCTATTGGCCAGGAAAAAAGAAAATTTTACTTACATTTCGATCAATCGTCGCGGATGAGAAGACCTCCATATTTTCATAAGTTGTGAAATTACATTGAGGATATCGGTCAGTGAATTAATGTTTCTTGAAGTACAGAATGGTATCAGAAATCTAAGCGGAAAGCCCTTTATTCGGAATGTGGCCATCCAGTGTGGCCAATCAGGCCACAAATGTCACCGCCTCACTTTGGTGAGGCATGCTTTGGCCACATGTTTTAAGTGCGGTAATGTTGGTATGAGGTATCCGATCGACCACGCAAGTGTCATTTTTTGGCAAACAGAAAACAATATCGGTCTCGTGAAATGTTTTTCATACACTGTGGCTGCCATAAAGAAACTATGCTGGTAGATTTTTTATTTTGGTGCGTGTAAGTTGACAACCTTATCGATGCATGTGCAGGCTACGAACGAGTACGCCTTCAGTGGATACTTTCCACTGACAGCGTTCTCATGATTAAGGAAAAAAAAAACATTTTTTTTTTTAATAAAATAGTTACTATATTTACCCAGGCAGGCCGTAAATGACATTCGCTTCTCTTTGGTGAGAGTGGTTTCAAGCTACGTAAGTGTATGTAACGTATTATGGCTCAGGTAAAACGCGGACATGTAGAAATGAGTGCAGGTGGTTATATGCACAGATAGTAACGAGAAATATGGTCGTCTCGTTCCGACGAGTCACAGATTTACATAGTTCGGCATGAATGTAAACACACATGAAACTTAGGTATACAATCTGGGTGAATTACCTCCCTTCTTTACTTGTATTCCGATCCATCGTCGCAGAGGAAAAGACCTTCATGTTTTCATAAGTTGTTAAATTACATTGTGGATATGGGTCAGTGAATTTGTGTTTCCTCTCAAAGTAGAGAATGGCGTCAGAAATCTGAGAGGGAAACGCTTTATTCGGAATGTGGCCAACCAGTCTGACCAATCGGGCCACTAATTTCACCGCCTCACTTTGGTGAGGCATGCTTTGGCCATATGTTTTAAGTGAGGTAATGTTGGTATGAGGTATCTATGGACCACGCAAAAGTCATTTTCTTTGCAAGCAGAAAACAACATCTGTCTCGTGAAATGTTTTTCATAAACCTTACCTATGCATGCGGGGGCATCGAACACGAATGCCATTGATTACATACTTTCGACTGACAGTATTCTGGTGGAAAAGAGAAAAAACCTGGTTGATTTAAAATGAAATAGTTACCTATTTCCACACACAGGTCGCAAATGACAACTGCTCCACTTTGGAGAGGATGGTTTTAAGTTGTGTTAGAATAGCTAATGTACTATGATTTAGGTAACACAATGACGTGCAGAAATAAGTGCAGATGTCTTTGTGCACTGAAAGAGGCGAGAAATGCTGTTTTGCCCCGACCTGTCAAAGGTTTATGTCACCCACCCCTGGCTGAGATATGGATATTCAGCTTGGAATCAAAGGGTGGTGGAAGGAATGTACTCAACACCTGTAAATAGGATTATATTACTTTAATCCGAAGTCTCGTGATTACAGAAGAAGCACACCGCCGAACGAGGTGTTCAATTTATTAGATAAAACCAACAAACTATTAACACATTTATCGTAATGTGTATCCATTGGAGAGCAATGCTGGGATGCGTTACAGCACTTCTCTTGTCACAGTTAATCTTGCATCATATCTCTTCACATATCTCTTCTGAGCATTATTGCATTAGCGTGTATTTGCACACAGGCCTAACACAAATGAGCATACAAACTATCTGACATTACTAACTGAACAGTTCTAACATTGCGATTAGCTGGAAAGTTCAAACAATATCCCGTTAGTCCTTCCATTAATATTCAGAATTTCTCCAAAATGTCCGCCGTCGTATAAATGAAATATTCTTGAGTACGGCATAAAACAACAATCAAATAAATAAATAAATAAATCCAAAACGTTTGGACTGGCGTTTCCACTAATGATGAACTGCACCTAGAACTTGTGACATCACGTTATGGTTTACATATGTGGCGTTAATTTAATGCTAGTTATATAAACTAATGCAGCAAAATGATCTCTCCGACATTGGCATTTACTGTAAAGAAGCTTATTATCAGTTACAGGTCCTTCCTTTTCACACAACTATATACTTCGCATCTGATTATATCACTGAATCACAGAAGACTGCGCACATCAGTCCCGCTCTCCCACGTACAACGAAGGCTGTTCACATGATATCATGATTTACTCTAAAATCTACTTATCTCTGACTGAGAAACAATCCAATATTACACAGAGTTGTTCCGTTAACATTTGTAACCATGATCATAACACCCTATGGTATTTTACGCTCCTGTAAATAGGACTACATTACTTTAATCCGTAGCTTTGAAAACGGCGTTATTGTAGAAGAAGAAGCACGCCGCCGAACGGGGCTGTTAGCAAAACTAAGCTGAGGGAAAATAACCCGCAAGCGGACTAGACCTGTATCACAGAGCATGCCCTTACAAGCAAACAATTGTTCACAGTCGTAACTATAATTATCTGCATTATTTCCAGGTAATTATGCAGTATAGAACATTACAATCAACGATGTGACAAAGCAAATTTCTGCAATTATTTCTCTCGTATAAACAACAAAAACTATACAAGCCTGAACCATTAGCGTAAATATCAGTACTTGTATAACGTCACATTTACATTGTTCGGTGTTAATTTATAAGCGCACATCAAATATAATGTTTATAATATCGATGGATTGCCTCCCTTCTCTATTTGTATTGCCATCGATCGTCGCGAATTAAGAGACCTCCGTATTTGATATATTGCTCAATTCGATCGAAGGTATGAGTCACTATACTTAATCATGGAAGAAAACTGAGATAAAAGTGTTTAATTTGTTAGAAAAGTAGCTGCCAAATGTGAACACAAACGAGACTTGCCTCAATTTAGTGGGGAATGTTTTGGCCACATGTTTCATAGACATGTATGTGTAACCACTCTTTTGTAACCGAAAAATTTTATTATTTATTTATTTGATTGGTGTTTTACGCCGTACTCAAGAATATTTCACTTATACGACAGCGGCCAGCATAATGGTGGGAGGAAACCGGGCAGAGTCCGGGGAAACCCACGACCATCCGCAGGTTGCTGGAGGACCTTCCCACGTACGGCCGGAGAGGAGTAACCGAAATAAAATGTATTATGTATGACTTACGGATATAACAGCGTTGTTTACATTTAGATCTTACACAGATGATGTAAACGTGACTGCAGATGAGCTTGTACACATATAACAGCAAAGCTGTAGAGACGATTGTGTTTCGACTTTTTTCCCGACCAGTTCCAGTAAAAAAGTAATAGCAAAACAGTAGTAAAGTTTGGGAGATCTATGGAATACTATTTAAGACTTATATTGTTGGACAGGTTTATTTATTTGTTTGTTTGATTGGTGTTTTAGGAACATATTACCTATACGAGAGCGGCAAGCATGATAGTGGGAGGAAACACGGTGAAGCGTTGGGACGCATGCCCATTCGCAGGTTGCTTAAAACCTTCAACAAGATAGTGAACCAGTATGAGTTCGACTTGAACTGGCCTAACTGGCAACCTCGGTCAGGACAGATTTATCAAATTTGAATTTGAAACAGAAAGGATACAAAACATTTCATGTATTTTTATGATGTTGTGTTTCCCTCCTTAATTCATAATTCAACTGATGATCGCCAATGAAAAGATGACTTAATTTTGACATATTGTTGAAGTATTTTATATGTACTGATTTCAAACTTCAGAACGCTGTGACCTCATTATTCGAGGCTCTACACAGGGGGTGCCATGAATGTGTACACAACTTCTTTGTTCAAGCCATATACGTTGCTACACAGCAGCCCAGTGGTTTGCTATTTGAGTCACTTGCAACACATTTAGAAGAAGGAAGCATAAAGCACAGAATTATATCTAATAAAAAGCTTGTTCAGCATATTTGATAACGTGAATGAACTGTGGCCAACTTATGTGCTTTGGGATAGGCATGTGGCCACCTCACTTCCACGAGATTCCCATGTATGAGACCCATAAATCACCATATGGCTACGCTGTTTTGATAAACGTCATCTAATTGACTCCATTTAAACGCGATTCTCTCTCGACAGAGTGGTAATGTTTACTTGGTTATAACGAATTAACATTCCCTAACCACAACACTGCAAACCAGAGATGCGTCCTCGATGGAAGGTACAGGAAGGAGAGAGAGATAAAGGCTTTATAAGGCTAGTTCACAGATTGCCCGGTTTCCAACTGTATCATTAGAACCCGAATTTTTTCTTTAATGCGATACGATTAGAAATAAACAGAGAAAAATGGGGAAAAAATAACGAAATGAACAAAATGCGGTGTGAAATGTGGTGATGTGGAAATGATGTGGTGCTTTCAAGCGTTTGCCAGTTAAATGTGGTACTCCCAGCGTTTGACGGGTTGATGTGGTACTTCAAGCGTTTGTCAGTTAGATGTGGTACTCCAAGCGTTTGGTGGTTTGTCATGGTGCTTCAAGCGTTTGCCAGTTAGATGTGGTACTCCCAGCGTTTGCCGGGTTTATGTGGTACTTCAAGCGTTTGCCAGTTAGATGTGGTACTCCAAGCATTTGGCGGTTTGATGTGGTACTACAAGCGTTTGCCAGTTAGATGTGGTACTCCAAGCATTTGGCGGTTTGATGTGGTACTACAAGCGTTTGGCAGTTTGATGTGGTACTCCAAGCGTTTACCATATAGATGTAGTACTCCAAGCTTTTGGCAGTTTGATATGGTACTCCAAGCGTTTGACAGTTTCATGTGGTGCTCCAGGAGTTTGGCAGTTTGATGTGGTAGTTCGAGCATTTGACAGTTTGATGCTTTCGTTTTAGTTTTTGATATTTTGATGTGCAGTTTGATGTGGTCGTCCAACGTTTGGCAGTTTGATGTGGTCACTTAAACGTCTGATATTTTATGTGGTTCTTCAATGTTACACTGGTTGATAAGATCGGCACGTGTAGATCAATCTGATGCCTTGTCGATGACTGACTTATAATATTGAATAATCGAAGCTATATTTAAACTTTAATATTCTAACAAACAATAGGCTCTATATTTGTTGTACTTTTCAAGTAATATATTTTTCTCTGTTTAAATTGTTCTAAAATATCTCAACAAAAGCATTTTTGTCACGGTTTAACAATCAGTATAGGCTTTGCGACACACCAGTGCATACCGATACTGCACAGGTGGTAATTTCTCAATCTTCAGGAAGCAGTAACCAAATACCTGCGGAGGGAAGTCAGTTGTGGGTGTAGCGGGGCCTCGCCTTGTCTATTTTGAGCTGTCTTTCTGAAGCGTGTATCCAAATGGTTCCCCGTAGGCTGTTCTCTCGAAACGTTACTACATGTGGGCAACCTAAACAGTGGGATCGTTCCTACGCAATCTCCACCATAAATAAACATCTCCGCGGCTCAGGATGGCCATAGAAAATAAACGGGCAAAACTCTTGCTGTTTACTAAGATATATGTTAAGCGAAAATTTGCCAGGTAGTTTGTATCAAATGTCTGCGGATGATAACAGAGATTTTTCTGGCAGCTCATCAGTCTCGGGGAACATGAGAATTTATGTAGAGTACTTGTACCGGTGTAGCATCCTAGCTCTCTCTCCCTCTCTCGTGGCAGAGGTTTCAAACTTTAACTGTGCACGGATCTCATGACCTGTAACCAACAACTAATATAACGTTGGCGTACCGCGGGCATATTGAGAGGGAAGTGTTCCACGATCGGCAGAGAGAGAGAGAGAGAGCGTTAAGTACCTAGTTTGCTGGAAGGCAATTACCGTCATCCAGACAAGGACCAGACCCCGGAACTATGTGTGTAACAGCTACACGGCGTGAGACACCGTGACTTAGCCCGGGGGTTGGTGGTATACACACACCCGCGCACACACGCCTGGATCGTACCTGGCTGTGACAGTTATATACACATCGTCATTCAGTGCTCACAGTATATACTGCGGAGAACGCCGTAAACCTCAGTACCAGATTAGGACGCCAGGCGTAGAAAATGGTAAGTATGCGATTTTAGTGTGGTACAACTAAGGGTATGTTGACAGTGTGGTGGGAACATGAATAAGGAGCACTTAAGTATTTGACAATATGATATAGACAGCTGTTTTAACACGTAATCCTACTTGTTTCAGCTCAGCGAATATAGACTATTTACTTTTTTTTGTGACTATGGCACTGAACAGAACACAGCCAATCGCGTCAGTTTGCAGGTCACACCGTATTTCCACCTTAATCACACTACTGGGACATGACAGTATCTTGTAAACACATAAAAGTAAACAATTTAAAAACGTTAAAAGACAAAAATTATACAAACGGTTTAATAACCTATCACAATCAGATAATGAAAATTGTCATTTGAATTCTTTTTTTTTTTTTAATTTTTAAATGTGCAGTACCTGTTACGATTTAACAACATTTAATGTATCAAAGCATTTGGTAATATGCCGGGTATTATGACTCAATTTAGAAATGCTTGACAAATATAAACAACAGGTCGGCCATATTCAGCAGGAAGCCTAACACAATCTACTGTGTACTTGCATGACTGTCGAATCACGAAAATAGCTCCAAACGAGCATACCTCATGTCTTGTACAGACAGAAGAACACGGGGTACACATTCTTCACAAATCAACTTTGTGGATTGACATGTATACAGGCGTAACGAAGATTTGTGGCGTCAGGCAAGGGGGTCTTCACTCTCCAGCGCTGTATAACAAAACGGTACGCGTGTACTGACGTACATTCCTGTAAAACAACATTACCTTACGTTTATGTGCAGAACTTAATTTGGTTTTACATCCTCAGTGGTGAAGTGTGTGGATTAGTAAGACATCGCTCGATGTTGTGACTCACTTTTCTTTCACTGCGGTCTAAAGTAAGAGGGCTTATGTCACCATTTCCAATTTGTCTGGGTTTCATTTTTTTTCATTTGCTGTTAATTGATGAGTCAGTATAACGAATAGCCCTAAACGTGAACCTTTGCATCGCTACGTAAAAGTTTGTATCTATACTGTTAGTCATCAGACGGGCCGTTTCCTCGGTGATAACTACATCGGTTAAACTCTATCGGGAGCATCACTACAAATCCCCGATAATATTTTTTATTGGTTCCGTAGAATACTAATCAAACACAAACTACGGTGTTCTCCCAAGTGTGTAAATCAATAACACATGTACGACTATGTATCCATGGCCATGACTAAGTGTACTAGGTGTAAAACAGACTTTCAGAGGACACTCGATCTGTTTTAAATTGTTAACTAAGTATGTGAATTGTGAACGTTTCTGCGGCCTTTGACCTAAATAACACGGGAGACGATCATCGGTCACTCACCCGGATGACCCAGATTGCTCTTACACGTTCTCACAAATTTTCTGCTATGAACAAAATATTTAACTGGTGGTGTATGTCAGTAGAAAAGAGCTTTTTTCGTGACCAGTAAAACACTACCGGGCTATGCGGGTATGACGGACTTTACTCCATTGGATAGTGAGTATTGAGTTATAATTATTAAAATAGTCTAATTTTATAATTTTACCAGAGAAATAAAGATACTTTCTGTTGACTCGACGCGAAATAAAATAAACAGAGCAGAACATGCGGGATCATATTTTACTTTTTCGTCCACCATGCCGCTTTCTCTGTTGAATCTGAGGAGCCTGTATGAATAGCACACGACTCTTGTTTTGTGTCCTCCTCAGTTTGTGCATAATAAGATCAACCCGAGAATTCGTATCCCACATATTAGACTACAACCATGACTACTGTGGTTGTACCTTGTATTATGGGCCAGAGTATTAACTGGTGGAAATATGCATTGCTCTTTTGAGCAGGGACATAAATATCGTAAACAGTGTGCACATGTGAGCAGGGACGTAAATATCTTGTACAATGTGCACATTTCAGCAGGGACATAAATATCATCTACAATGTGCACATTTGAGCAGGGACATAAATATTGTCTACAAGGTGCACTTTTGAGCAGGGACATGAATATCGTCTACAGTGTGCACATTTGAGCAGGGACATAAATATCGTCTACAGTGTGCACATTTGAGCAGGGACATAAATATTGTCTACAATGTGCACATTTGAGCAGGGACATGAATATCGTCTACAGTGTGCACATTTGAGCAGGGACATAAATATCGTCTACAGTGTGCACATTTGAGCAGGGACATAAATATCGTCTACAGTGTGCATATTTGAGCAGGAACATAAATATCGTCTACAGTGTGCACATTTGAGCAGCGACATAAATATTGTGTACAGTGTGCACATTTGAGCAGGGACATAAATATCGTCTACAGTGTGCACATTTGAGCAGGGACATAAATATCGTCTACAGTGTGCACATTTGAGCAGGGACATAAATATTGTCTACGATGTGCACATTTGAGCAGCGACATGAATATCGTCTACAATGTGCACATTAATTATAGAGTTTCTTGTTTAACGTGGCAAGAATAATATTTTGAATGGTGATCACTCTAATTTTGCGTGTTCTGTATCATAGCTTCTATATTTTTACAGTGTAATGATGGAGGATAGACACTATATTGATAGAGTCAATAATAAATGAACCAAATACTATCACTATTCATCAAAAGCTCTTGGAAATAATAAATCAGTGGTAACGGCTGTTAAGTGATCTCCGAGGCGAACATGTTAAGTGATCTCCGTGGCGAACATGTTACGCGATCTCCGCGGCGAACATGTTAAGTGATCTCTGTGACGAACATGTTAAGTGACCTCTGCGGTGAACATGTTAAGTGGTCTTCGCGGTGAACATGTTAAGTGATCTCCGCGGGAACATGTTAAGTGATCTCTGCGGCGAACATGTTAAATGATCATCACTCGGGACATCATTACCTGCAAATGACGGTACTAATTATCGTCACTTAAGGGAAAAAACTAAATTAACATCAACGGGTGGCATTAAAAACTGGTAATTGGTTCTACCTTGCTATAAGCTAAAACTGCCATCAAGCAATGTGGCAAGAAGCTGTAATACCGCGAATACTGCACAAGTGGAGATCTGTCTAATACGTCATTCTCTGGAGCGTCCTCGATAAATAGCAATGTTTACAGCACTGTTTTAACATCGTTGCTTTATTTTTGTTATGTGTATGAGCACAGTCCATGTTATGGTAGTAGTGCTAACTGTATGCTTTACACTAGTACATTTATCTGCGATAGTAATTCCGATATTTCACGTAAACAGGTGATAAATCGTCTCCATGTGATGGTGATTCTTCGGGTCATCACACTGGTCACTTAAGATATAATGGCTCCTTGACCGACGTTGTAATTTAGATATTGAGTCCAGGGGCCACTCTCACAAAACTTCGTCAGTCATATTTCTCGTAACTTTAATTTTCACAAAATACGTTGTCGACAGATTATTGTTCCACAAGGCGACGTCATTTACGGGAAAGGTTACGAAAAACTGACTCACGAAGTTTTGTGAAAGTGGACTTGTTTGTTATAGTGTCTGTATGTCTTTCTTGATCTACATCTTTCTCTGTCTTTCCCTCCACGTCTTCCCCGCTTTCTCTCACCCTCTGTACTGTACACTATTCTTGCACACCGTCCCACAAGTATTACATTGCACAGACACTACAGCTTGACAAGCTCACACGCCGGCAGCGGCCGTTTTCTCTCCCACGTTGCACTGAAAGACCTCGATGAATTTTTAAAAGGCATCTCCAGATGACTTCATGTCCGTCATCTGAAACATGTCTTCTATACAAAAGCGAACTCTACCCTTATTTTAAATTCAAAAATGTTAAAGAGGACAACTGTCGTCGAGCTTGCTATTTGTTGATGTTCCATCTTCTTTAGCTCCATTTACCAGTTTCGACATTGCGACAACAAGAACAGATTCTCATCATGAATAACGGATATTTTAAATTCAAGAATTTAAAGGATAGAGGCGGATTGATCATGGACAATCAGATTATCATTTGCATCAAATTCACTCGACATGAAAGGCGGTATACAGCAGCAAAATACTTTTTCTTCTGGATAAACAATTGTTTATGTTTGTTTTAATAACAAAATGTACATTTCACGGAATCCATTCATTTCTGTTCCTGACACAACATTAATAATATATCAAAATAAGCAATTTGATTCATTCAGTCTCACTTATATCAGCTTATAAAATAGAGTAAAAAATACATAGTTTGTGCGTATAAAATATAGAGTTTGTAAATCAGATTGTTGCTTTCTGCCAGGAAAAGACACCCCACTGAGCTTAAACTTATGAATTCTTAACAAGCTTCAAACTGAACACCATGAAACTTTTTATGGATATGCACACTGCGGTGTTTATGATGTCTGTGTGGTCCTAGTTGGAATGAACAATGGTTTCCCAGTTCTGAAGACCCCGTGTAGAACCTCATATTGTGCTCCCATAATGCATTGTTAATTCTAAACACCAGCGTCAAAGTGAGTTCGTGCCAGCCAAGATAGTCCTCAGTTACTTTGCTATTATATCTTGCTAGATTCAAATCGGTGACAGACGTGGGAAGAATTCGTTTCATTACCTACTGTAACTTACCTGGGAAGAATTTTTGTGATTACCGACCGTAACTGCTGTGTTCGTGCGCAATGACGAGTGACGTATGTGCCCATACGGAGCCATAATCCTAGAGTTCTGTATTCAGCCGATAATTGGCTGTGTTCCAGTATTATAACCGACGCAACAGAGCGTGCGGATAGAAAGGTATTGTGGAAATGCTTAAAACTTAATGGGAACTTAATGGCCAAATAAAGGTCAAATGTTTACTCTACAAAGAAATACGAGAATCGCATGCAGTACATGTACCGAGACCCTGAACACCGAACATTTTGAACAACAAAAGCAATCCGTGAGATCAGAAATATATACCACAAACAAGCTCCCTCGAACAACACAGACGAAAGATGCATTCAGACCATCTGATTATGTATGTAGCCTACATGGGCTGGCATGTGTTAAAGCGGTAGATTGATAGCCAGGTCTCTAAACAGATTTTGAACGATAAATAGCAAGAGTTATAGACAAGATAATCAAATCTACAGCGATGTGGGAACAGCATAACTGTATGAATACCACAACATAACAGGCACCCCGCTAGATCGCCACTTGCTCCCCACAAACTCGCCATAAGCCCACCTTTAACGCGCTGATAATGCTTCACTTGGCCTCTATTTCCTTGATGTGTAAATGCATTGCTCTAGACTGAGGAAATGAACGGCAAAATGGTTCGTTCGTTCAGTGCTACTCCAGTCCCAAGGAAAAGCTGCGAATTTACTTATGCATCCTAATGTACTATATCAAGAATGAGCGGAATGGATTCCTTGAAACGTGCGGTGTGCTATGAAATCAAAACTAAGTTATTACAACTCCGGAAGAAAAAACTATTCTGTTGCTGACTCAGCAATCTGTTACAACTACCCTGCTTCCGCTTTTACAGAGCATATATTCTCTCTATACCGCCTGTCATGTCAAATATTTACCTGATATGAAGTGATAATGTTTTCTAGGTGACGTTGAATCTGTCAGGTATCACATAATGCTTGCTTGTGTGACGTCACATCAGGGAAAAGTAGAAACGACAGCAAATTTTTGTTTCCGTATTATCCTCCGGAATCCATAATAGTGGTTTTTTTCTTTATCAATGCATTTTCATTTAAGTCTGCCTTTAAAACACAGAGGGCTTGGCTCTTTCACAAGTACCTTCGCATGCGCCTGTGTGAAAGGCCTACCTCTGATACGCTAGTGACTGGCTATTAGCTTGCTTCAGATCACTTGGAGACGGCATGACTTAGACAGTACAATCTGTGTAGCATGAACATCAGACGCTGTAAGCATCCTCCCCAGTAAACAACCCCTACGAGGTCGTCATCATCAAACATAACTGGGGTGCTAAGAGACGCTGTAATAAATCAGTGGATCTTATTCACAAGTTAGTGCTATTACACGATAGTATTGCTGTCCATGGCTCTTGCATATGAGGTGCACGTCTATGTAAGCCTGCGTAAGACCCACATCTGCGTAAACCTACCTGTAACACACATCTGTGTAAGCCTACTTATGGCCCACATCTATGTCAGTCTACTTGAGGTCCACATCTATGTAAGCCTTCTTGTGCCCACATGTATGTAAGCCTGCTTGAGGCGCACATCCAATGTAAACCTAATTGAATCCCACATTTATTTAAGCCTACTTGTGGCCCACATCTGTTTATGCTTTCTTATAACCCACATCTTCATAAGCTTATTTGAGGCCCACATCATTGTAAACCTAATTGAAGTCTACATCTGTGCAAGCCTACATAAGGCCCACATCTGTGTAAACCTAATTGAGATCTACATCTGTGTAAGCATACTTGTGGCCTACATCTATGTAAGTCTACATAAGGTACACGTCTATATAGGCCTACTTGTGGCTCACGTGTATATAAGCGTACTTGAAGTCCACATCCGTGTAAGCCTGCTTGAGGCCTACATCTATGTAAGCCTACTTAAGGCCCATATCTATGTAAGCCTACTTAAGGCCCATATCTATGTAAGCCTACTTGGGGTCCACTTCCGCGTAAGCCTGCTTGAGGCCTACATCTATGTAAGCCTACTTAAGGCCCATATCTATGTAAGCCTACTTGGGGTCCACATCCGTGTAAGCCTGCTTGAGGCCTACATCTATGTAAGCCTACTTAAGGCCCATATCTATGTAAGCCTACTTGGGGTCCACATCCGTGTAAGCCTGCTTGAGGCCTACATCTATGTAAGCCTACTTAAGGCCCATATCTATGTAAGCCTACTTGAGGTCCACATCCGTGTAAGCCTGCTTGAGGCCTACATCTATGTAAGCCTACTTAAGGCCCATATCTATGTAAGCCTACTTGGGGTCCACATCCGTGTAAGCCTGCTTGAGGCCTACATCTATGTAAGCCTACATAAGGCCCATATCTATGTAAGCCTACTTGGGGTCCATATCCGTGTAAGCCTGCTTGAGGCCTACATCTATGTAAGCCTACTTAAGGCCCATATCTATGTAAGCCTACTTGGGGTCCACATCCGGGTAAGCCTGCTTGAGGCCTACATCTATGTAAGCCTACTTAAGGCCCATATCTATGTAAGCCTACTTGGGGTCCACATCCGTGTAAGCCTGCTTGAGGCCTACATCTATGTAAGCCTACTTAAGGCCCATATCTATGTAAGCCTACTTGGGGTCCATATCCGTGTAAGCCTGCTTGAGGCCTACATCTATGTAAGCCTACTTAAGGCCCATATCTATGTAAGCCTACTTGGGGTCCACATCCGTGTAAGCCTGCTTGAGGCCTACATCTATGTAAGCCTACTTAAGGCCCATATCTATGTAAGCCTACTTGGGGTCCACATCCGTGTAAGCCTGCTTGAGGCCTACATCTATATAAGCCTACTTAAGGCCCATATCTATGTAAGCCTACTTGAGGTCCACATCCGTGTAAGCCTGCTTGAGGCCTACATCTATGTAAGCCTAATAAAGGCCCATATCTATGTAAGCCTACTTGGGGTCCACATCCGTGTAAGCCTGCTTGAGGCCTACATCTATGTAAGACTACTTAAGGCCCATATCTATGTAAGCCTACTTGGGGTCCATATCCGTGTAAGCCTGCTTGAGGCCTACATCTATGTAAGCCTACTTAAGGCCCATATCTATGTAAGCCTACTTGGGGCCCACATCCGTGTAAGCCTGCTTGAGGCCTACATCTATGTAAGCCTACTTAAGGCCCATATCTATGTAAGCCTACTTGGGGTCCATATCCGTGTAAGCCTGCTTGAGGCCTACATCTATGTAAGCCTACTTAAGGCCCATATCTATGTAAGCCTACTTGGGGTCCACATCCGTGTAAGCCTGCTTGAGGCCTACATCTATGTAAGCCTACTTAAGGCCCATATCTATGTAAGCCTACTTGGGGTCCACATCCGTGTAAGCCTGCTTGAGGCCTACATCTATGTAAGCCTAATAAAGGCCCATATCTATGTAAGCCTACTTGGGGTCCATATCCGTGTAAGCCTGCTTGAGGCCTACATCTATGTAAGCCTACTTAAGGCCCATATCTATGTAAGCCTACTTGGGGTCCACATCCGTGTAAGCCTGCTTGAGGCCTACATCTATGTAAGCCTACTTAAGGCCCATATCTATGTAAGCCTACTTGGGGTCCACATCCGTGTAAGCCTGCTTGAGGCCTACATCTATGTAAGCCTACTTAAGGCCCATATCTATGTAAGCCTACTTGAGGTCCACATCCGTGTAAGCCTGCTTGAGGCCTACATCTATGTAAGCCTAATAAAGGCCCATATCTATGTAAGCCTACTTGGGGTCCACATCCGTGTAAGCCTGCTTGAGGCCTACATCTATGTAAGACTACTTAAGGCCCATATCTATGTAAGCCTACTTGGGGTCCATATCCGTGTAAGCCTGCTTGAGGCCTACATCTATGTAAGCCTACTTAAGGCCCATATCTATGTAAGCCTACTTGGGGTCCACATCCGTGTAAGCCTGCTTGAGGCCTACATCTATGTAAGCCTACTTAAGGCCCATATCTATGTAAGCCTACTTGGGGTCCATATCCGTGTAAGCCTGCTTGAGGCCTACATCTATGTAAGCCTACTTAAGGCCCATATCTATGTAAGCCTACTTGGGGTCCACATCCGTGTAAGCCTGCTTGAGGCCTACATCTATGTAAGCCTACTTAAGGCCCATATCTATGTAAGCCTACTTGAGGTCCATATCCGTGTAAGCCTGCTTGAGGCCTACATCTATGTAAGCCTAATAAAGGCCCATATCTATGTAAGCCTACTTGGGGTCCATATCCGTGTAAGCCTGCTTGAGGCCTACATCTATGTAAGCCTACTTAAGGCCCATATCTATGTAAGCCTACTTGGGGTCCACATCCGTGTAAGCCTGCTTGAGGCCTACATCTATGTAAGCCTAATAAAGGCCCATATGTATGTAAGTCTACTTGAGGTCCACGTGTGTGTAAGTCTACTTGAGGTCCACGTGTGTGTAAGTCTACTTGAGGTCCACGTGTGTGTAAGTCTACTTGAGGTCCACGTGTGTGTAAGCCTACTTGAGGTCCACGTGTGTGTAAGCCTACTTGAGGTCCACGTGTGTGTAAGCCTACTTGAGGTCCACGTGTGTGTAAGCCTACTTGAGGTCCACGTGTGTGTAAGCCTACTTGAGGTCCACGTGTGTGTAAGCCTACTTGAGGTCCACGTGTGTGTAAGCCTACTTGAGGCCCACATGTATGTAAGTCTACATGAAGTCTACATCTATGTAAGCTTACTTGACGTCCATATCCGTGTAAGCCACGGATATGGACCATGTAAGCTAAATTCGAGTGACCTCAAACGGACATAATCATTTTATTTTCATGATACTTCTAGTCTTTCAAACTGACTGTAAGACAACACCAGGAACGTTCTGAAAGATATACATGTAAGTCATTTATCAGAGGGAGTACCTGAGGCTTTTGAGATCCAAAAGGTCATTGAGGTCACTGGGTTCACAGAGGTCAGACATGTTGAACACATCGTACACTGAGTAAACTGACAAGTCATTTATCACCAGATGGGATAACAGTTCCATGTACATTTCATGACTTGGTACTCCACGACGCGGGCATTTTGCCACATGTCTGGTCTTCTCTTTCAAAGAAATTAGCAGCCATATCATTATCCAATACGTGGTAGAGGCGCAATTGCTAAGGCTGGTAGAAAAATGCTGTGGGAAAACATTAGTTCCAAATTATTAGATCCCAAGCAGTGAATATGCCACATGCGGATATTTATTACTGTATAAACGGATAGTTTTTTACTGTATAAGCGGATACGTTATGCCTGTGTGAGTAGGTTATTACTGTATGTATGAATAGGCCATTACTGTATCTGTGAATAGGTTGTTACTATGTATACGACGTACTTACAAGGTATCACTGTATATGCGAATAAGGTGATAGTGTATGTGCGAATAAGTTAGTACTGTATATGCGAATAAGTTATTACTGTATATGTGGATAAGTAATTACTGTATATGGGGATACACATTACTGTAAATGCGGGTGACATGACTGTATATGCGAATAAGTTATTACTGTAAATGCGGGTGCCTTATTATTGTATGTGCGGATAAGCTATTACTGTAAATGTGAATATTTATTACTGTATACGCGGATAACATATTACTGTACATGCAGATAACTTATTACTGTATATGCGGATATTTATTACTGTATATGCGGGTAGGTTATTACTGTAAATGTAGGTATTTATTACTGTAGGGGGGCCTCCGTGGCTCCGTTGGTTAGCGCGCTAGTGCAGCGTAATGACCCAGGAGTCTCAACCCATATGCGGTCGCTGTGAGTTCATGCTGGCTTACTCTCCAGCCGTACGTGAGAAGGCCTTGCAGCAACCTGTGGATGGTCGTGGGTTTCCCGGTTTCCACCCACCAAGAATATAAGTGAAATATTCTTGAGTACGGCGTAAAACACCAATCGAATAAATAAATAAACAAATTATTACTGTATGCGTGGATAACATATTACTGTTTATGCGTGTAACTGATTAATGTACAGGGGCCTCCGTGGCTCAGTCGGTTAGCGCGCTAGCAGCGTAGTGACCCAGAGGCCTCTCACCAATGCGGTCGCTGTGAGTTCAAGACCAGCTCATGCTGGCTTCCTCTCCGGCCGTACGTGGGAAGGTCTGCCAGCAACCTGCGGATGGTCGTGGGTTTCCGCCGGGCTCTGCCCGGTTTCCACCCACCATAATGCTGGCCGCCGTCGTATAAGTGAAATATTCTTGAGTACGGCGTAAAACACCAATCAAAAAAAAAAAAAAAAAAAAAAATTAATGTACATGCGAATAAGTTATTACTATATGTGCGAATAAGTTATTACTGTGTATGAGAATAAGCTATTACTGTATATGGGAATAGGTTATTACTGATAGCTTATTAGTGTATATGCGGATAGCTTATTACTGTATACGCGGATATTTATTACTGTATATGTGAATAAGTATATAAGAATAACTGTATATGTTTTTACACTTGATGCATTCATGTATGTATTCGATACCATATCAAGTTATTACCTGGTTTCAACATTTGTGATGTGTTCAATACATGTAGCACGTTTCAAGCAGTGAAGTTCTATAGCGAATAATCTATTGTCACCATGCAATCAGAGCATCCGTCGTTATGATAAGTGTGCCCTTCAGACTTGAGGATGTGTGGTGAAAGATCTCAGTGAATGACCTTGAAGACTAGCCTGTAACTGGGATGAACTACTCGCGGTGTTCAATTTAGTCAAGGGTCATGCAGCGAAGCGAAAGAGAAAGGTTGACGTCGTAAAGGTGAATTGCCGTGGATCTTGATGATGCGGTGTTTCTGCTATACTATATGATGTGATGGAGTTTTACCCAATGTGTATAATTCATTTCGATATAGGGAGAGTAGACGATGGTGGCATGCTTCCAGGCGTTTGAATTTCATTTGCAAGGGCACACGAATCACGGGTTCAACCCCGGCCTTGGACAGGGAATTTGTTCATTTCTCCACTCACACTATTCGTGAGGACTTGGTGACATTGAGCAATTGACAAAGCTTCTGTAACAACGCTTGCACGGTCTATCGTCAGTTAAAGACCACTTGTATTCCACCAGAATGTTCGAGGAAGTTATTCAGTAAATGTCCGGATGTTGGTGGTTTACGCCGGACACTCCCACTTCCTCCATCCATGCAAATGACCGATATCCCATAAGTGAAAATGTATTCAATATTCCGCTCGAGTATTTCATCATACTTTATGAGAATATTTTACTCCACTGCCCAAGGTGGAACCGCTGTATCTAGTATTTTCATGGGGAATATACTATATTCAGCGGTTCCAACTTGGGCAACTTCCTCGCCGTGAATATTTACACGCTGTATCCGCCAATGACTGCTGCTAAACCTAGACCGTGGCAGTTTTCCAAGATTTGCTTCACGTCCCTATCTAAATCCCTCACAACACTGAAGGTGGAATCCGTAACGGCGTAAGTTTACCCATTTGTATGTTAAGAGGACTAACAGGTTAGCATACACCGTACAACAGTTGCCCTCGGACACTGTCCGATGAACTTTATATAAATATAAACGAGATCGTGTCAAAACGTTGTCACTTTTCATTGCCATTTAGTACACACCCAACCTATTTTTCCAATACCGCCGTATTTTCTAAGACAGCTTTCTGAAGAGCATTAGTTCACCATAATTTTGAACATTTTTCCCCATCTTCTTCACAATTTTCTTGTCCAGCTAACATACTGGGTCGATTCGCGTTATAAAGTAGATCATATGATCACTATCCAATAATATTTTGTGTCAAGATATCCATTGGCTCAGGGGCATTTCCGTCATTTCCTGACTCTTTATTAACTGGGTCACCAGCATGTAATTTTGGAGATTGGCGCTATACCCACTGATATCATGATACTGACACATACTGATGTGAGGGAGGTTGGCTCGAATGTCGCAGAGGATCGGCACCTGGTCATATGGGAAACGGTAGCGGTCTCTAATTCCGCTATCGATGGTTAAGTTTACAGTTTCAGGTTAGGTGGCATTTCAGGTTCCTAGGAGCAGATCTGTGTTTAGCCCGGGTAGTTTAGGTGCCCTCCGCTCCGAAACCTTGTCGCCGGCGTATTAGTTGACAATTCTTCAGTACGACGTTAACTCACCAATCTAAGAGTTAGCCCAAGACTAATGTGTGGTGCTGAGTACAACCTGTACCCTGTGAAGTATCATCACTGGATGCCCTAGTACTTCGCTCAGGAGTTTGGACTCCACACCTCACTATCTTAATTTCTGCCTACTGCCCACGATTCTAACAGAGTTATTCATATAAACAGGCATAGGTTGGCTATCATGGCCTACAAAAGTCAGATGTACTGGTGTAAAATTAGAATTTGCTTTCCGGGTTTTAGGGCTTTCTCACGTTTCGGGGTTATAACAGGGGTGGTTTCAAATACCACCGACGACATAGATTGTTTTTATCCTTTGTTCACACCTGGCACTCGAGGTGAGTTCCCACGAAGATGATATAAACAGACTGTGAGCATTGACCGCCACGTTCTATCTTTATTCATGTACTTAACACGGAATCCTATCACTGCGGATCGTCTGTTGGTTGTAAGAACACCTGTGAATGGATAGTACAGACATAACTGGGATATAAATATTGTATGCGGTAAATATAGCCGCCTCACTGGCAATGCAAATTGCCTTCATATGCCTAACTTCATGCGGAAATACGGCAACCATGTGCCTAACTTCATACGGAAATACGGCAACCATGGCTCTTTTGAACGATTCTTGGTTTCTTGTTGCACACTAACATTCATGTTTTTTTTTGCACCATCCTTGTAGCATGCAATATGATACTGTCTCATGGTTTTCCTTTCGTGTAGGCAGTGAAGCAATATAGCATTCATGGTTGTCTTTTCGTGAAGGCCGTGTAGCAATGCAACATCCTTCTTGTTGTATGTGGCAATACAGCTTTCATGAATCTCTTTTCGTGTACGCCGTGTAGCAATACAACACCCATCTTGTTGTATGTGGCAATATAGCATTCATCATTGTCTTTTCGTGTAGGCCGTGTAGCAATACAACACCCTTCTTGTTGTATGTAGCAATATAGCATTCATGATTGTCTTTTCGTGTACGCCGTGTAGCAATACAACACCCTTCTTGTTGTGTGTAGTAATATAGCATTCATGATTGTCTTTTCGTGTAGGCCGTGTAGCAATACAACATCATTCTTGTTGTGTGTAGCAATGCAGCTTTCATGAATCTCTTTTCGTGTAGGCTGTGTAGCAATACAACACCCTTCTTGTTGTATGTGGCAATACAACTTTCATGAATCTCTTTTCGTGAAGGCCGTGTAGCAGTACAACACCCTTCTTGTTGTGTGTAGCAATACAGCATTCATGATTCTCTTTTCGTGAAGGCCGTGTAGCAATACAACATCCTTCTTGTTGTGTGTAGCGATACAGCATTCATGGTTCTCTTTTCGTCTCTTTTCGTGTAGGCTGTGTAGCAATACAACACCCTTCTTGTTGTGTGTAGCGATACAGCATTCATAGTTCTCTTTTCGTGAAGGCCGTACAGCAATACAACATCCTTCTTGTTGTGTGTAACAATATAGCATTCATGGTTCTCTTTTCGTGTAGGCCGTTTAGCAATACAACACCCTTCTTGCTGTGTGTAGCAATATAGCATTCATGGTTCTCTTTTCGTGTAGGCCGTGTAGCAATACAACACCCTTCTTGTTGTGTGTGACAATATAGCATTCATGGTTCTCTTTTCGTGTAGGCCGTTTAGCAATACAACACCCTTCTTGCTGTGTGTAGCGATACAGCATTGATGAATCTCTTTTCGTGTAGGCCGTGTAGCAATACAACACCCTTCTTGTTGTGTAAAGCAATACAGCATTCATGGTTCTCTTTTCGTGTAGGCCGTGTAGCAATACAACACCCTTCTTGTTGTGTGTAGCAATACGGCATTCATGGTTCTCTTTTCGTGTATACCGTGTAGCAATACAACATCCTTCTTGTTGTGTGTAGCGATACAGCATTCATGGTTCTCTTTTCGTGTAGGCCGTTTAGCAATACAACACACATCTTGTTGTGTGTAGCAATACAGCATTCATGAATCTCTTTTCGTGTAGGTCATGTAGCAATACAACATCCTTCTTGTTGTGTGTAGCAATACAGCATTCATGGTTCTCTTTTCGTGTAGGCCGTGTAGCAATACAACATCCTTCTTGCAATACAACATTCATTTTTTTTTTCACGGTTCTCGTTCATGTAGCAATATAACTATAATAGTTTAATGTAAAAATAAATCAGAATAATCATCCCTTGTCATGTTTATCATTGATGAAGGTCCATGTATTTCTGCAGAGTGGGTTCTATGCAAACATATGCTGGTTGACATAAAGTATCCCATGTAAGGTATGAAACGTGTATCATTTTATTTTTCTTAGATATGGCAGTTAATAAAAATAAGCATATCAGAGATAAGCGCCGCCGTCATGAGCGGCTATTATTTTAACCCGAGAACGAACCCGTTTACACTGTGACATCACGCATTACCTGTTTCCCTTTTTGTCATATAGAGTCTAGGCTACGAGTGACGGGACATCGTGATTTCGGTTCCCATGGTCCCACGAATTTCATATCAAACTTGATTTATAGATCTCCCAAGCATGTCAGCCCAAAATGGCTGAGACCGTTCCGGTCTGTTTCATCTCGGAAATTAATAATGTTAGATTATTTCTTGTCGTTTTCCTTTTGTTCTGATTTTGAATCTTGTCATTCGCATATCAAACACCACTCTGTTCCCCAATTTTAAGACGTTCTTTTGTCGATGTAGCTGGAACACTGTGGACGCAGCGTTGAGACAGTCATCTTGATTTTTCGTGTAGCAGTGCGACATTCGTGGTTCTCACATCGTGTTGCAATAGAAGTTGTCGGGATTTTCCTTCTTTTCGCTTATTGTTCGCTCTTCATGTTGTAATACCTAGTAACAGTTTAGTTATACGGACAAATCACAGAATACAGCTACTCCGTTACACTGAATGCCAGTTGATAACGTTAAATACCATTTTTATACGCCTTGCATGATAAGGAATTGAACCCGGGTCTCCTGGTTCCAAGACGATCTTTCTCCCCAAGTCCTGTTCACCAACCCAAAACCGTAAACATCCCTGGGTTCGGAGGAGAACGTTGAATGAAGATGCACACAAGCGACCCTTGCACACCCAGTACCGCTTACAGCTGGATGAAGACATGAAGCATAAAGCTAATATGTTAATACGTTAGTACGTGAAGTAAGAGGTCTGGCGTCAGTGAAATATTCGTTATCATTCCAAGTACAGACATGTTATAGGTGTGGCGCCATGGATATATAATCAAACTGTACTTCCTCGAGGTAATGCTATATTGTTGAAGACCTTTTATCATTTTAGAAGGAAAAAATCCCTAGCCTTCTTCGTTTTTTCATATTTCGATCGACTTTTTACGGTACCCCATCTAGCCGTAAATTTGTACACGCTTGAGGTGATATGTGTGACAGAATACCAAGGCCGAATACATCTGGTACTTTCAATCTGAAACTTTTCCGAGGAATTCTTCCACTATATGTTAGAAGGAGCTATATCACTAACTCTGTTTGTGCACTCCAATCCAAGTGTTTACCCTCTTAACCATGTGTTATCTGTCTTGATTTTAACTCCCAATGTGTAGCCAATCATCATATCAGCTCATCTATGTCATATCGTTTGCCGTGTTTATAAGCACTGCTGCCATCTGTTTAGGATCTGCCACAAAAGCGTTCAGAATATTTCTTAACCATTTCGAATAGCTGATAGTCTAAGCGTGTCTAAATGCCAGTCAAACTGAACAAAGGTGACTTAGTGAATTTCTTTCGAAATTGGAATGCACTGATAGACAAATGGTGGACTTCAGAAAAATCAATTTTCAGGTTTCACAAATGATAATTATAATCTAAGTCGAAGGTCATTAGTCAAAGACGTACTCGGTATCAGGAACAGATATGCACGTTTTGCTTATTTGGGCTACTTAAAATCATACGTGAAGTTAATGATCTAATTATTATAATTTTATATTTGCGATATTGTAATCAAAATGTCTGCAATAGTGCGTGGGGGTTGATTAAAAAAAAGGCATCGAGACATGACAGAAACTGCAGATAAGCTGAAAAAATATCACTCATACCTGCCAAACCAGAAAAACTCTGATTTGATGAAAGGACATTTATCTGCAATACATCTTTTTTATCTTCCTCAAAGGATGAAAAGTTTCCTTCTTCATGGTCGAAAATGTTTCATCCCTCAATACTTCGGAGCATATTTTGTCGTTGATTATTCGGTGCAGTAGACCTATACTGCATTCAACAGACCTATTCTAGCTGACGTCATTGCAAACGGTGAGTGAGGGAGTTTAACGTCGTACTTAACAATTTTTCAGTCGTCTGACGACGAAGGAATCCTTAGAGTGCATGCAATGTGTCTCTTTGTTGCAGGACGGATTTCCACCGCTCTTTTATCTAGTGCTACTTTACTGAGACAACTTACCGATGGCAGGTAAGCCGTCCGTCCGAGCCATTATACTGATACGGGTACTATACTGTACTATCCCCTTCATGTTGATCGCCAAGCGAAGAAGTTACAACTTCCTCTGTTAAGGTCTTAGGTGTGACTTGACCCAGGATAGACCCTGGATCTACCGCTACCGAAGAGGACGCTCTACCAACTCATTGCATACAGCAAGCCTTATCTAGCTGATGTTATTGCATACAGCAAGCCTTACCTAACTGATGTTATTGCATACAGCAAGCCTTAAAAAGCTGATGTTATTACATACAGCAAACCTTATCTACCTGATGTTATTTCATACAGCAAGCCTTATCTAGCTAACTTTATTGCATACAGCAGGCCTTGTCTAACTGACGTTATTGCATACAGCAGGCCTTATCTAGCTGATGTTATTGCATACAGCAGGCCTTATCTAGCTAACGTTATTGCATACAGCAGGCCTTATCTAGCTGATGTTATTGCATACAGCAAGCCTTATCTAGCTGATGTTATTTCATACAGCAGGCCTTAACAAGCTGATGTTATTACATAGAGCAAGCCTTATCTAGCTGATGTTTTTTCATACAGCAAGCCTTATCTAGCTGATGTTATTGCATACAGCAAGCCTTATCTAGCTGACGTTATTGCATACAGCAGGCCTTATCTAGCTAACGTTTTTGCATACAGCAGGCCTTATCTAGCTAACGTTATTGTATACAGCAGGCCTTATCTAGCTAACGTTATTGCATACAGTAGGCCTTGTCTAGCTAACGTTATTGCATACAGCAGGCCTTATCTAGCTGATGTTATTGCATACAGCAGGCCTTATCTAGCTGATGTTATTGCATAGAGCAGGCCTTATCTAGCTGACGTTATTGCATACAGCAGGCCTTATCTAGCTGACGTTATTGCATACAGCAGGCCTTATCTAGCTGACGTTATTGCATACAGCAGGCCTTATCTAGCTAACGTTATTGCATACAGCAGGCCTTATCTAGCTGGTGTTATTGCATAGAGCAGGCCTTATCTAGCTAACGTTATTGCATACAGCAGGCCTTGTCTAACTGACGTTATTGCATACAGCAGGCCTTATCTAGCTGACGTTATTGCATACAGCAGGCCTTATCTAGCTGACGTCATCCAACAGAATGTTCCGAACGTACAGAAGCGTTATGCCGAAACCATGAGGCCCATTTCGTTCTTTTCTGGAATCCTCAGTTTCATGGACGTCCGTAAATCCTTCATCCATCTCATCCTCTATGTTATTACTAAGACCGACAGCCAGACGCTGGAGAAAGCATCCAAGCATTATAAACTGTTTAGGGAGTGCTCTGTCTCTGGTGACGTCATCACTTAACCAGCTTAACGTATACACATTAACAACGACATCCATCTTGCAACTTACAGAGCGCATGTCTAAAACAAATATCCACCGCTTACCTCGATTCGTTGTGAAAGGGAGTATGTTTGGAAATCACATCCGATTGGTAAATACATTACTGCACCTACAAAAACAACAATTTCCCGAATATTGAGACGATGTCCTAGGAATGAGGTAAACTGTTTAGAATCGATGGTGTTCTTGAGAATGTGGTAATCTAAAGTAGAGATCAGAATGTCGGTGTTATTTTCTCAAATACGCGTTTGTCACACCTGCACACTTATTACATTCAGACTACTAATTTTGTTGTTACCTCCTTCAGATGTTTATTACAATTACCTGGGTATAAATCTTTCCCGCTATTGCCGCTGGTTCTGGAACTTCCCTTTGAAGACTTCACGGCAATTTAACTCTCCTCGATACCAGGCAGTATCCGTTATAACGATGTAGAGCTTAGACAGAAAAATAGCGTCAGCTTCCTGAGGGAAAGTCTTAACTGTATCACACTTTACATGTGTTGTCCCCTACGGGTACCATTCCTTACCTGTTCCATTCATTATCTGTACATTTCCTGGCCTGTACCATTCTTTTCCCGTACCATATCTTACCTCTACCAATCCTTACCTGTTCCATTCATTATCTGTGCATTTCCTGACCTGTACCATTTTTTTCTTGTACCATCTTACCCCTACCATTCCTGTACCATATCTTACACCTACCATTCCTTACCCGTTCCATTCATTATCTGTACATTTCCTGACCTGTGCCATTATTTTCCCGTACCATCTTACCCTTACCATTCCTGTACCATATCTTACCCCTACCATTCTTGTACCATATCTTACCCCTACCATTCCTTACCTGTTCCATTCATTATCTGTACATTTCCTAACCTGTGCCATTATTTTCCTGTACCATCTTACCCCTACCATTCCTTACCTGTTCCATTCATTATCTGTACATTTCCTGACCTGTGCCATTATTTTCCTGTACCATATCTTACCTCTACCATTCCTGTACCATATCTTACCTCTACCATTCCTTACCTGTTCCATTCATTATCTGTATATTTTCTCACCTGTACCATTATTTTCCTGTACCATATCTTACCTATACCATTCCTGTACCATATCTTACCTCTACCATTCCTTACCTGTTCCATTCATTATCTGTACATTTCCTGGCCTGTACCATTCTTTTCCCGTACCATATCTTACCTCTACCATTCCTGTACCATATCTTACCTCTACCATTCCTTACCTGTTCCATTCATTATCAGTACATTTCCTGGCCTGTACCATTCTTTTTTTGTACCATCTTACCCCTACCATTCCTGTACCATATCTTACACCTACCATTCCTTACCTGTTCCATTCATTATCTGTACATTTCCTGGCCTGTACCATTCTTTTCTTGTACCATATCTTACCTCTACCATTCCTGTACCATATCTTACCTCTACCATTCCTTACCTGTTCCATTCATTATCTGTATATTTTCTGACCTGTACCATTATTTTCCTAAACCATACCTTACCTCTACCATTCCTTACCTGTTCCGTTCATTATCTGTACATTTCCTAGCCTGTACCATTCTTTTCCTGTACCATATCTTACACCTACCATTCCTTACCTGTTCCATTCATTATCTGTACATTTCCTAACCTGTACCATTCTTTTCCTGTACCATATCTTACACCTACCATTCCTTACCTGTTCCATTCATTATCTGTACATTTCCTGGCCTGTACCATTCTTTTCTTGTACCATCTTACCCCTACAATTCCTTACCTGTTCCATTCATTATCTGTACATTTCCTAACCTGTACCATTCTTTTCTTGTACCATCTTACCCCTATCATTCCTTACCTGTACAATTTCAATACCACGCAAAATCTGTGCCATTTGGTACATGGAGCAATAGTATATGCCCATCTCTGCCCCATTTTAAACTAGGCAAGGCGCTTCCTGGTCAATATAAAATCTTGTATGTAAGGAACTTTCCATTTGTTACGTAAGAATTAATAATAATAACAGTTTTCAACGGTCAACAACATTTGTCATGGCTTTTTTTATTTTAAATTTCAATCATTTATGTTGGAAAGAGAAAAACTGACATACATTCATTTGTTTGTTTCAATACAATAATACAAATCATTGGCAGATTATTCCCAGAATGTTTCCTTTGAACGATAGCCGAATAAACATAATACAGAAACATGTGGGCAGGTAACATAAACAATTAGTATCCGAGAATGTTACCACAACAAGCAGTATATGACACGTATACCTATAGGTCTTAGAAATGAACTCGAATATAGAATGTATGTATACATAAACCCGAATATAGAATGTATGTATACATAAACTGAATATAGAATGTCTGTAGACATAAACCGAATATAGAATGTCTGTAGACATAAACCCGAATATAGAATGTCTGTAAACATAAACCCGAATATAGAATGTATGTAGACATAAACCGAATATAGAATGTCTGTAAACATAAACACGAATATAGAATATACAATGTATGTGGGCATAAACCTGAATATAGAATGTCTGTAGACATAAACCAAATATAGAATGTCTGTAAACATAAACCCGAATATAGAATGTATGTAGACATAAACACGAATATAGAATATACATGTATGTGGACATAAACACGAATATAGAATGTCTGTAGACATAAACCCGAATATAGAATGTCTGTAGACATAAACCCGAATACAGAATGTCTGTAGACATAAACCCGAATATAGAATGTCTGTAGACATAAACCGGAATACAGAATGTACGTAAACATAAACACGAATATAGAATGTATGTAGACATAAACACGAATAAAGATTGTATGTAGACATAAACCCGAAAATAGAATGTCTGTAGACATAAACCCGAATATAGAATGTATGTTGACATTAACACGAATATAGAAGATATGTAGACATAAACAGGAATATAGAATGTCTGTAGACACAAATACGAACATAGAATGTATGTAGACATAAACACATACATATAGGTGCACCAAGGGGTTCACAGTATTTGTACCGCTAATCTAAATATGGTGAAAGGCAAGTTACTGGTAGGCCCTACTGGGTGAAGTTACGAAACAAATTCTAAAAGATTCTTTGCCATGCAAAGATCTCATGAACCTTCAGCAAAAGGCTTAAGATTCTGTACTTATGTGAAGAAAGGAGCTATACTGATAACTTTATGGTATTATGGAATTATTATGGTACGTGATTAATAATTAAAGAGAACAATATACTTTATTCATTAGTATTATTTAATTCGTTTAGTAGAGAAATAAACATCTAAAAAGACATTTAAGAGACGATATTTTAGAGCCTGAAACCCTGGATCTTTTAGTACCACGGATAATTTCAGCATATCGTATCTCCTATATGGTGGATGATTATGCTGTACGTTTCTCCATATAGATGATGCAACCACGCAGTTAGAACACACAGCCTAGTCGCAATGATAGATAAGATGGTGTAGACAAGGTATATAACAGGTGTTACTCTCAGCTGTCATATTCGTTATACGAGATAATTACTGATGTGGGAATGGTGCCAACAATAGCGGCTTAAGGACCCGGATGAAAGCAGACAAGCCAATTCATATCACCGGGGCAATATGTCTAATACCTGTAACCGTAAACCTGGATATGTAACTCTGTGGTCGTTCGAGATATTGTTTTAACAGAAAAAGACACACAAGTAAACGGTGTGGTGAATTTTGTGGAGTCGTCGTTGTTGTATCCGTGATAATATCACTTTGCACATTGGGATTTGTTTGCTTTCTAACAGTAGATCTCCCCGTGCATACACAGTTCGTGTCGCAGGCTCGAATCTAAGTGCCTCTTCTGTGATTGAACTTTAGAGTTGAAGTTCAGTTTTCCATAGGGTATACATCACAGTAAATTACAGTTAATGATGTGTGGCTTTCCTAACTGTTTAAGATCAGTTTATCCTCATTTCCTATAGAAACATTGCCATTTCTGATCTAATAAATATAAAGTGATAAAAAAAAGTATAAGAAAAAAGAAAAAAAACAATCATCAACCAAATTAACCGTTATCATTTGTCAGGTCATTGACTGACATATTCTTCATTTTATATTCTCCAGCAAACGTCTGTATACATAAAAATATAAATCTGGATTAACGTATAGATATGTCTTGGTACATGTAACTCATACATGCTACAAGTAGAGAACATCAGTTTACGGCACTGGATTCCACTAAGAACCATAAACGTATAACCCCTGGCTATAAGAATACAAGAGGCTCGTGTTAACGCTTAAGGAATACATGTCCCTGGCCCGGACACGAATAACACGTGTAGCCCTGAACCTGAATATGTGCACCTGTTCTTATCTAGAACGTTTGTTGTCGAAAACTAATCCACAGCCTGTGGCCGGTATAATCTCATTTCGGAAGCAAATCCAGAATGTATATTTTTGACGGCTGCCAGAGTCAGAAGAGTAAACAATGAACAAGCCGTGATGCATCCCTCAAGAAACTTGATCTTAGTTACATGCATGTGTCCTTGACAAAGGGAAACCAGCCGATGGCGACGGGAATTTCAAACGCTATTCCATTTATTATAATATCCAGGTAATTTAAGACATGTTTTGCCTTCCCGAGGATTTCCCAAGAGTAAGATATACCGTAGCTAGTCATAGGGACATACCTTTTTCGCTGGCAGCAAAATGCTTTGGAAAAAAATGTACCTAAGCATAATTTGTAACTCCTGAGTTGTTAACATACAAGTCGTTGCTTAGTGTTTGTGGTAGTGAATCTGGATAGAATGAACATGAAGTACAAGTTTTGATAGTTTCGTCACGAAATGTTCCTGTCTATGAAATTAACGAGGTTTCATTTTGTTTACGTTTTTAGCCAAGGTCAAGGTCAAAAGAAAGAAAGGACAAAGAATGGGAAACAGGTAGGGCTTCATCCCGTAAGTAAACTACTGTGTATTTGTGATATACACGATTTCATGTTTTTTTTTAATAATTCATATACATTACCTCGTCATTAACCACTCAAGGGCTTTGATTATTTTTGTATATCAACCATATTGTGGATGACGGATGTGGATCCATTCAGTGCTAATAGCCCATACTAGAAATGCCAACCGATGACCTTATATACAAAGTTGTCTACACACAAAACACTTAACGCAAGCTGAAATCGGCATAATTTATGCTGTTTGTTACAAAAATGACCCATATATAAATACCACACGTAATCTCAAACTGTTGAGATATGCTTTTATCGCTCAGTTTTAATGTCGTTTTGTTAAGAGTGCAAACCAGAATTTCATAGCATTGCCATTATAATTATACCTTAAGGTCAGCTCCATGTGGCTTTAAATTGACCAAACTGGTCTCCTCTTAGCGATTGCTTTGAGCGTAATGATAATGGGTTTTTGACACAAATTAGTACCAGCCATTTAGTCCATCAAATTAGTGCCAACCATTAAGTCCATCAATTTAGTGCCATCCATTTAGTCCATCATTTTAGTGCCAACCATTTAGTCCATCATTTTTAGTCCATCATTTTAGTGCCAACCATTTAGTCCATCATTTTAGTGCCAACGATCTAGTCCATGAAATTTGTGCCAGGCTCAGTGTAGGTTTCTTCCCACCATAATGCTGGCCGCCATCGTATAAGTGAAATATTTCTGAGGCCAGCCTAAAACACCAATGAAATCAATAAACAAATAAATTCACTTGTATAGATCAACCAATCGACCAATAAATCAACGAATCAGTTAATAATTATGCTGATGCATTCTTTCTTTACAGAGGTAAAAGATCTGTTTCATCGGTTTGACAAGGACCGTAATGGCGTGTGGTCTAAGGAAGAGTTGGGAATCGCCATGAATAAGCTTGGATTTACCGCCTCACCGACACAGGTGGCAGAACTGTTCAAACAGCTGGACAAAAACAGTAAGCATCGCTATTACTTCTCATTGCTCTTTATTGATGGTTCTTGTGTATGCGTTTGTACTTTTAATGTTTTAACATCAGTTTTTGCCACGACATTTTCCACTTTTACGATGGAGGTTAGTTTTATTGGTGGCAAAAACCGCTGACATTCGGCAAGTTATTGGCGAATTTATCCACGTATGACTTGGGCCTACACTTTAGTGATAGACAAGAGGTTTTCAACGAACGTAAGACAGCGCCAACAGTCACATGAGCATCTTGTGCATTTGTCACGAAGAATCCACGAACAATTAGAACACTGGAATCTTGAAATTCCCTTCCCAGAATTGAACTCGAGCCCCTTTCGTCGTGAGTTTGAATAGCTCATCTTACCATTCAACCTTTTGTAGTGAGTTTGAATAGCTCATCTTACCATTCAACATCTCCGCCCTTCCACTGGTCACATGGGACATTATGAGGAGATAGTTTTAAGCTGGATTGACGAACCAGTCATGGAACAGCTGGGAACTAGTGCAGGACCAGCGAAATGATGCGTTTATGTGCTTCTATATAGTCTGTTTCAACAATATTTGTTCTCTCTGCATGGTGGCACGTGGGAAGATCTGTCAGCAACGTCCAGATTGTCGTGCGTTTTCCCCCAGGGTTTCTTCACCATAATGCTGGCCGACGTCTTATAAGTGAAATATTCTTG
Organism: Liolophura sinensis; assembly: GCF_032854445.1. Classification (NCBI taxonomy): domain Eukaryota; kingdom Metazoa; phylum Mollusca; class Polyplacophora; order Chitonida; family Chitonidae; genus Liolophura; species Liolophura sinensis. The sequence goes on along the minus strand of NC_088297.1, from coordinate 26,286,909 downwards.
AGTACGGCATAAAATATGAATCAAATAAATCTTGCAACAGCATTCGATGTTGACACATGTGTAAATAACTGTAATTCAGTCTCACTGGATCACCATGCCAACAACTGATCAAAATTGTGAAGTAAAACTGTTGATCAAGGATAGCGTTTCTATTGTCTCTTTGCAGAAAGCGGTAAAATCGAGTACAAGGAGTTCAAATATTTCATGGATAAGGAGCTGGTGAAGCAGAATGACCCCGAGAGACAGCGGCAGATGATGTGGGAAGCCTTTGAGATGTTTGATAAAGACAGAAATGGATATATCGACTCCAAGGAGTTGAAAGCGGCGATGAAGCAGCTGGGAGAACCCCTGACTGATGCTCAGTGTAACGAGATGATTCGTGAAGCGGACATGGACGGTGACGGCAGGATCAACTACATAGGTAAACCCCTGCATCGGGAATTTTATGAATGGTTTTACATTGCTATTGTGCCCTAGGTGAGTGCGTCCATTTCTGTAAAAAAAATACCGATTTCGTGCATACTGGAAAACTGGTACACTCACCTCGACGAGCGCATACGACACTATGCAACAGTCGGGTTGAGTTGATTTATTCCTTTAACTCTGATCAAGACACAACTGTTAGGGTTCATTATTCCTTGAATGCTGACCAACACATGTCTGTTGATGGTCATTAGATTGGTATAATTTTGGCAAAAACAGGACCGGTGTATGGGGCCTCAGGACCGAGGGTAGATCATTCTGACTTGGGTGTTACTGTTACATTTTAACTTGTATATTTTCAGAATTTGTCAAAAAATGGATGGAAGTCGGAGCCGTTTCTTAGCAGCAAAGTGGAGAAGATAATGTGCGCGAATTTTATAAACATCTTGTGAATTATCCTGTTTATTTTGAACCCTTGTTTTGGACCTCTTCAGAATTGTTATCATTTGATGAACGCGTTAACTCGTACCTTGCTTTTACCCGGGAAACAAATGCTGAGGTTTGCTTTTGTTTGATGTTTGTTGTGTTTTAATTTCGTCCGAAGGATAAGCTTTGTGTCCAAAACAAGATGGCCGCCAGATATTATTGTTTACTGTTTACTGCACAACATCTTGTCTGCTCAATTAAGGGATAGTAACAGTTGGAGGTAAAGGTTTGGTTTTGAAAACACCGCTTGTTTAATCAAATAAGATCATGCTCAGTCGATGTAAGTAATTTTAATCAAGATTAAGTCGGTGATTAGAACTCGAAGAAAAATGTCCTGATGAACAAATACAATCCAATCAGGATGCAGTGTTCCGTCGCGCCAAGATGTATATCTATAGAAACAGGTAACTGTCCGTAACTGGTGTCTTAAATCGCACGTATTTTTTTGTTTTGTTTCTTTTTTTGTTTTTGTAACGCACATCATATGTATTATTCTTTTCATAAGATAAATACCTTATTTTATTTTCCACCACGATATATTAACGTCATTCACTGCAGTTCCCCCAAAACCATTACGTTCACAATTGGCCCCAGGCTATTAAACTTCTGTGATAATTGAATTCCAGAAATCAAACCGAGTTTGTCGTTTGTCCGATACAGTGAGAGGTGGTACATAATTGTTTTAGTTAGTTAACGGGTTTCTCTCGCAATAATATTTTATTTAGATGGCAGCGGTCCCGTTTTCATCCCGTCAGCGTCATAGAGCTTCTGGCGTATACTCGGCGAGTAATTGCTAATCAGCGAGTGGAGGATTTGAACCCACAATGTCCTGCTCATAATTCATAGATACAAAGTAAGACCTAAATAGTTCTGACGCACGATTACGAAGACAACCCTGGCCCTGACAGTTTTCTGACCGTTCAGTTTGGCACCACTTTACAATGGTAGAATACATCAACAGATACATCCACATGTTTTCTTCTTCTTTTAAATAACCGGTTGAATTAAGCAGTTCGCAATGTTTGGTGAGAGGGCTTCCTCAACATGCTAAATCTGCTCACATGAATTTGCCTGGAACCCTAAGCCACGAAACATTAGTGTATTTAGACGTCCCCAATGACCCACGATCCTCTTACCAATGCGGTCGCTGTAAGTTCAAATCCAACTCATGCTGGCTTCCTCTCCGGTCTTCCAGAAGCCTGTGGATGGTCGTTGGTTTCTGCCAGGCTCTGCACGGTTTCTTCCCACCACAATACCCGTCGGGTAAATGAAATATTCTTGAGTACGGCGTAAAACATCAATCCAATTAATAAAAATAAATATTTAGACGCCACAAAAAACGGTACAGGCCTCAGTGACAACGTTTTGCGTACATCTTACTTCTGCTTTTTCCGTACATATTCATTATTTATTTATTTATTTATTTATGTAGTTTAACGCTACACTGAAGTATATATCCTTTACCTAGGGTTTACATGAGGAGGAAACCAAACCAACAAATCAAGCGGCATCTGGATTCGAACATGCGACTTCCATGGCAAATCTGTGAGTTCAAGTCAAGCTTATCCAGGCTACCTCTCCAGTCGTATGTGAAAAAGTCTGTCAGCAACCTGCTAATGGTCATGGGTTTCTGCCCGGTTTCCTCTCACCGCAATGTTCGCCGCCGTTGTATACGTGAAATATTCATGAGTACGACGTAAAACTCCAGTCAAATAAATAAACAAATTAATCAATAGCAGCCTACCCTCACAGACGCCACAGACGCCACAGACCCTCACAGACGCCACAGACCCTCACAGACGCCACAGACACCGCTTCATCGATGCTCAAGGATTTGCGTCCAGATCTATGCATACTTATCAAGTTAAGGCAGATAGTTCTCGGGGGATCCCTTTTGTGGTGTTTTGTGTGGTTAGCTATTCAATCTTTCTAACACTACCTCCGTCCTCCCACCACCATGTCTACTTGTGGCTTGACGGTCCCAACGGCGACGTGTTTGTATAACCACTGTGCAGGAAGTGATCCAAGAGAGCTTCCTGGGATTAGTAAATTACAACATGGAGTGTTATTCGACAAAACTTACGTTAAAGAATTTGCGAAGTTTCGTGAAACCGGGAGTTCGCCGCTTGTTTGAAAATGTATTTGCTAATACCGGTATTAAGTGTTATTATATTGTTTGCGGTTTCGACAAAACCCAGTAATACAGTTACCGGGCCAAATGAAACAGCACCAGACTTTGTTCACATTTCGTATACTGTTAAACGCAATTATATTGGGCCAAGTGCAAAACTGAAGACTTCGCTTAAATTTAAATCGGATATAAATGATTTAACCTACAAGGGCCCTGGCATAACGACCCACCTAGTTACTATGTGCTCAAACCTGGCTTCCCCGTGATGGCCTATAGCCCTCACCTTAAGTTAAACTCCAAGTGGGAAAGTACTAATAGTACGCCCATAAGCCTAAACAAACAAATTTCTTTTGATTTGTAGGCCATACATTCATCAGAAATTCGGTGTTTCAGCACGCGATACAGCTGGACCGAAATCAATGACAACAGCACGCAATACAGCTAGACCGACATCAACGATAACAGAAAAAACAGAGCCTTCATTTCAACGAACAGGCTGTCTTAGCGTTCGGTCGGATATAAACGATCAAAAGATTGTTCGGCTTAAGCCATATGACGTGACTCTTCACTAAAACCCCTTACTTGGGGGAAATAAAATGGTTATAAACAAAAATATTAGGATCGATTCAGAACGATTCATTCCAGAACGGATCTCGCGCTTACGAACCGACCCAGCCACATCAGTGTAGTTCACTCTGATTTCCCAGCCGACTATTCAGCACATCAGTGTAGTCCTCTATGATTTCCGAACCGACCAGTCAGCCACATCAGTGTAGTCCACTCTGATTTCCTAACCGACCAGTCAGCCACATCAGTGTAGTCCACTCTGATTTCCCAGCCGAAAATTCAGCCACATCAGTGTAGTCCTCTATGATTTCCGAACCGACCAGTCAGCCACATCAGTGTAGTCCACTCTGATTTAAAAACCGACCATTCAGCCACATCAGTGTAGTTCACTCTGATTTCCCAGCCCACCATTCAGCCACATCAGTGTAGTCCTCTATGATTTCCGAACCGACCAGTCAGCCACATCAGTGTAGTCCACTCTGATTTCCTAACCGACCATTCAGCCACATCAGTGTAGTTCACTCTGATTTCCCAGCCGACCATTCAGCCACATCAGTGTAGTCCACTCTGATTTCCGAACCGACCAGTCAGCCACATCAGTGTAGTCCACTCTGATTTAAAAACCGACCAGTCAGCCACATCAGTGTAGTCCACTCTGATTTCCCAACCGACCACTCAGCCACATCAGTGTAGTCCACTCTGACTTTCGAACCGACCAGTCAGCCACATCAGTGTAGTCCACTCTGATTTCCCAACCGACCAGTCAGCCACATCAGTGTAGTTCACTCTGATTTCCGAACCGACCACTCAGCCACATCAGTGTAGTCCACTCTGACTTCCGAACCGACCAGTCAGCCACATCAGTGTAGTCCTCTATGATTTCCGAACCGACCAGTCAGCCACATCAGTGTAGTCCACTCTGATTTAAAAACCGACCAGTCATCCACATCAGTGTAGTCCACTCTGATTTCCGAACCGACCAGTCAGCCACATCAGTGTAGTTCACTCTGATTTCCGAACCGACCACTCAGCCACATCAGTGTAGCCCACTCTGACTTCCGAACCGACCACTCAGCCACATCAGTGTAGTCCTCTATGATTTCCGAACCGACCAGTCAGCCACATCAGTGTAGTCCACTCTGATTTCCGAACCGACCAGTCAGCCACATCAGTGTAGTCCACTCTGATTTCCGAACCGACCAGTCAGCCACATCAGTGTAGTCCACTCTGATTTAAAAACCGACCAGTCAGCCACATCAGTGTAGTCCACTATGATTTTCCAACCGACCACTCAGCCACATCAGTGTAGTCCACTCTGACTTTCGAACCGACCAGTCAGCCACATCAGTGTAGTCCACTCTGATTTCCCAACCGACCAGTCAGCCACATCAGTGTAGTCCACTCTGATTTCCCAATCGAACATTCAGCCACATCAGTGTAGTCCACTATAATTTCCCAACCGACCACTCAGCCACATCAGTGTAGTCCACTGATTTCCCAACCGACCAGTCAGCCACATCAGTGTAGTTCACTCTGATTTCCGAACCGACCACTCAGCCACATCAGTGTAGTCCACTCTGACTTCCGAACCGACAACTCAGCCACATCAGTGTAGTCCTCTATGATTTCCCAACCGACCAGTCAGCCACATCAGTGTAGTCCACTCTGATTTCCCAACCGAACATTCAGCCACATCAGTGTAGTCCACTATAATTTCCCAACCGACCACTCAGCCACATCAGTGTAGTCCACTCTGATTTCCCAACCGACCAGTCAGCCACATCAGTGTAGTTCACTCTGATTTCCGAACCGACCACTCAGCCACATCAGTGTAGTCCACTCTGACTTCCGAACCGACAACTCAGCCACATCAGTGTAGTCCTCTATGATTTCCCAACCGACCAGTCAGCCACATCAGTGTAGTCCACTCTGATTTCCGAACGGACCAGTCAGCCACATCAGTGTAGTCCACTCTGATTTCCTAACCGACCAGTCAGCCACATCAGTGTAGTCCACTTTGATTTCCTAACCGACCAGTCAGCCACATCAGTGTAGTCCTCTATGATTTCCCAACCGACCAGTCAGCCACATCAGTGTAGTCCACTCTGATTTCCTAACTGAACATTCAGCCACATCAGTGTAGTCCACTCTGATTTCCTAACCGACCAGTCAGCCACATCAGTGTAGTCCACTCTGATTTCCCAACCGACCAGTCAGCCACATCAGTGTAGTCCACTCTGATTTCCAAACCAACCATTCAGCCACATCAGTGTAGTCCACTCTGATTTCCTAACCGACCAGTCAGCCACATCAGTGTAGTCCACTCTGATTTCCCAACCGACCATTCAGCCACATCAGTGTAGTCCACTCTGATATCCGAACCTACCATTCAGCAACATCAGTGTAGTTCACTGATTTCTGAAAAAAACATTCAGCCACATCAGTGTAGTCCACTATGATTTTCTATGTGATACTTTTGGTTTGAAATCAGCGTAAAGGTCATCAATGCCGGTCATTTTGGCGTCTACTTGAAAATGCTGTCACATTTCTATGGCTACCACACTCACAAATCATTCCTAGGAAACGAAGCAAGCATGAAAGGCACGAGCTTTACCAGGGCACTGTTAAACCTAAGCCATCGTAGCCTAAGTCATTTAAGGCATAAGTCAGCATTTGATCTAAATTTTAATCATTTTTGGCAACAGAGACTTCTGATCTCCTTATAAATTTTATAAGAAAGCAGATTAGTATTCAAAGACATTTTTCAGGAGATTTTTTACTCGTTAACTGTTGAGAGGGTGACTGTGTGGTTGCTAGCGGTTTTATATCTACGTTGTAGGTAACCAAGTTCAACTGATATTTTTTCACCCCCAGTGTTATATATTTCACGTTCACAGTGGATAAGGCAAAAAGTAGTGTTTCAGACCCATCTCAAAATGGGAGGCATGAAATCTGTGGTGTTTCAGACCCATCTCAAAATGGGAGGGCACAAAAATCTGTGGTGTTTCAGACCCATCTCAAAATGGGAGGCAGGGAAATCTGTGGTGTTTCAGACCCATCTAAAAATGGGAGGGCACGAAAATCTGTGGTGTTTCAGACCCATCTCAAAATGGGAGGCAGGGAAATCTGTGGTGTTTCAGACCCATTTCAAAATGGGAGGGCACGAAAATCTGTGGTGTTTCAGACCCATCTCAAAATGGGAGGGCACGAAAATCTGTTGTGTTTCAGACCCATCTCAAAATGGGAGGCATGAAATCTGTGGTGTTTCAGACCCATCTCAAAATGGCAGGGCACGAAAATCTGTGGTGTTTCAGACCCATCTCAAAATGGGAGGGCACGAAAATCTGTGGTGTTTCAGACCCATCTCAAAATGGGAGGGCACGAAAATCTGTTGTGTTTCAGACTCATCTCAAAATCGGAGGCAGGAAAATCTGTGGTGTTTCAGACCCATCTCAAAATGGGAGGGCACGAAAATCTGTGGTGTTTCAGACCCATCTCAAAATGGGAGGGTACGAAAATCTGTTGTGTTTCAGACCCATCTCAAAAGGGGAGGGCACGAAAATCTGTGGTGTTTCAGACCCATCTCAAAATGGGAGGGCACGAAAATCTGTGGTGCTTCAGACCCATCTCAAAATGGGAGGCAGGAAAATTTGTTGTGTTTCAGACCCATTTCAAAATGGGAGGGCAGGAAAATCTGTGGTGTTTCAGGCCCATCTCAAAATGGGAGGCACGAAAATCTGTGGTGTTTCAAACCAATCTCAAAATGGGAGGGCAGGAAAATCTGTGGTGTTTCAGACCCATCTCAAAATGGGAGGCAGGAAAATCTGTGGTGTTTCAAACCCATCTCAAAATGGGAGGCAGGAAAATCTGTGGTGTTTCAAACCCATCTCAAAATGGGAGGGCAAGAAAATCTGTGGTGTTTCAGACCCATCTCAAAATGGGAGGGCACAAAAATCTGTGGTGTTTCAGACCCATCTCAAAATGGGAGGGAATGAAAATCTGTGGTGTTTTAGACCCATCTTAAAAGGGTAGGGCACGAAAATCTATTGTGTTTCAGACCAATGGGAGGCAGGGAAATCTGTGGTGTTTCAGACCCATCTCAAAATGGGAGGGTACGAAAATCTGTTGTGTTTCAGACCCATCTCAAAAGGGGAGGGCACGAAAATCTGTGGTGTTTCAGACCCATCTCAAAATGGGAGGGCACGAAAATCTGTGGTGCTTCAGACCCATCTCAAAATGGGAGGCAGGAAAATTTGTTGTGTTTCAGACCCATTTCAAAATGGGAGGGCAGGAAAATCTGTGGTGTTTCAGGCCCATCTCAAAATGGGAGGCACGAAAATCTGTGGTGTTTCAAACCAATCTCAAAATGGGAGGGCAGGAAAATCTGTGGTGTTTCAGACCCATCTCAAAATGGGAGGCAGGAAAATCTGTGGTGTTTCAAACCCATCTCAAAATGGGAGGCAGGAAAATCTGTGGTGTTTCAAACCCATCTCAAAATGGGAGGGCAAGAAAATCTGTGGTGTTTCAGACCCATCTCAAAATGGGAGGGCACAAAAATCTGTGGTGTTTCAGACCCATCTCAAAATGGGAGGGAATGAAAATCTGTGGTGTTTTAGACCCATCTTAAAAGGGTAGGGCACGAAAATCTATTGTGTTTCAGACCAATGGGAGGCAGGGAAATCTGTGGTGTTTCAGATCCATTTCAAAATGGGACGGCAGCAAAATCTGTTGTGTTTCAGACCCATCTCAATATGGGAGGCAGGGAAATCTGTGGTGTTTCAGACCCATCTCAAAATGGGAGGGCACGAAAATCTGTTGTGTTTCAGACCCACCTCAAAATGGGAGGCACGAAAATCTGTGGTGTTTCAGACCCATCTCAAAATGGGAGGCAGGGAAATCTGTGGTGTTTCAGACCCATGTCCAAAATGGGAGGGCAGCAAAATCTGTTGTGTTTCAGACCCATCTCAATATGGGAGGCAGGAAAATCTGCGGTGTTTCAGACCCATCTCAAAATGGGAGGGCACGAAAATCTGTTGTGTTTCAGACCCACCTCAAAATGGGAGGCACAAAAATCTGTGGTGTTTCAGACCCATCTCAAAATGGGAGGCAGGAAAATCTGTGGTGTTTCAGACCCATCTCAAAATGGGAGGGCACGCAAATCTGTTGTGTTTCAGACCCATCTTAAAATGGGAGGGCAGGAAAATCTGTGGTGTTTCAGACCCATCTCAAATCGGGAGGGCTGGAAAATCTGTGGTGTTTCAGACCCATCTCAAAATGGCAGGGCACGAAAATCTGTGGTGTTTCAGACCCATCTCAAAATGGGAGGGCACGAAAATCTGTGGTGTTTCAGACCCATCTCAAAATGGGAGGGCACGAAAATCTGTGGTGTTTCAAACCCATTTCAAAATGGGAGGGCAGGAAAATCTGTGGTGTTTCAGACCCATCTCAAAATGGGAGGCAGGACAATCCGTGGTGTTTCAGACCTATCTCAAAATGGGAGGGAAAGAAAATCTGTGGTGTTTCAGACCCATCTTAAAATGGGAGGACAGGAAAATCTGTGATGTTTCTGACCCATCTCAAAATGGGAGGGCACGAAAATCTGTGGCGTTTCAGACCTATCTCAAAATGGGAGGGCACGAAAATCTGTGGTGTATCAGACAATATGGGAATGCAGGAAAATCTGTGCACTTTACCATGGCTTTAAATAATGGCCTCCAGGACAGAAATGGCTTTGTGAAATATATTGGTTGGGGTTGTTCATTTCAGGCTATTCGTGCGTTGTGTTACAAGATATCAATTCTCAAATAGTCGTCACCATGCTTCACGGAGTGTCTCCTCTGACGAATTCAACACTAAATCTTAACCAGTCTTAACCAAGGTAAACAAAGCTGTACAAAGCGTTTAACATTCTTAACCAAAACGTTTACAGCTTGTGTACAGCTTTGCTCACTAATATACTTCTCTGTTTTCGGCTGATCAATAAGGTGAAAAAAGTCAAAATTAATATATCTGTTTCTGATACAGTATGAAGTATTAATTTTCTGATTATAAATATCACAATCGAGGATTAATGCATATTTTAAAACGCTCAGTGTTATAAACAAGTGAGGTGATAAATGCCGCGTGTTCAGAGTAAACACACTGATTACACGTAACAAGTGGAAAATACTGTAAACGACTGTGGTAGAATTTGGCGTATAGCACACATTCATACAAGCCAACTACAACGACTTGGAGGCATCTTAAAAGAATACAGCACTGCTGGTAGGTGATATCATTTATCAGTCAGAAATTAATGCTAAGCCTTAATGTAAAAGGAAGATAAAATATGCAGTAAAACACAATATAAAGACAACTGAGAACTATGCGTAAAAATACTTTCATTCAATTTTTTTCAGATTTTTTGAGAGTGATGAAAGGCATTCAAATATTTGAAAACTATGATGGGTTTTACGAGCAATACTGACGGCATCTAGGAACTCTGACGTCACATCATTTTTTTTTTCCTACTGTTCATCAGAAGAAAGGAATTTTGGGGAACATTATTTCAGTAATCTTTCACTCATTGGCAAAAAGAGTTATTCCAACATTCAGTGTCATAATTAGAGTTGGATAAATTTTCTGTGACGTCAGAGTTCCTAACCTCTGACAGTATGGTCCATAAAGCCCACCTTAGAAGTCAAATGTTTGAGCGCCTTTATCTCTTTTCACAAAAATCTAAAAAAATAAATGAAAGTCTATTTACGCATAGTTTTAAAGTGACTACTTAGTGATGACTACTTCGATTTTTAAAGGTCTTTTCCTTTAATCACTCATTCTATGAAACTGATGTTAATTAACAAAATTCGAAAAAGTGTATATAACTTTCTAACAAATTAAATACAGTACGCCAAGTCACATTATCTATCAAAGATATGCATTACCAGTACGCAAAGTCACATCATCTATCAAAGATATGCATTATCAATAAAGCAGATGTATATAACTGCACAAAAATATATATCTAACAATTGATATACGCAGAGAACAATGCAAGAATGAATTTCATTTTCCGACTTTTCCAAGATTTCTGACCATTAATACATTTACAAATATGCAAATGACTTTCACTGGACAATTTTTGTAAATATACGTAAGTTTATAACAGCTAATCCTGATTACCTATGGTTGCTCTTAACAGAAATACAAAAAAAAACACTTGAATATTGTTCTGTTATAACATAACCTATAACATATGTCATTCTCTTCGAATGATTATACTTCTTTTACGTAAGATGGTGCTTTTCTTTGCTCAATCGTCCACGTCGTACCGGAGACCAATATCTTTCTTAATCTGATCCACTAACCCCATGACGTACTCGCTATGGTCCATAGACACATACGGACTTTCCAACTTTCCTGAAAAATCAGATATAACACCTGATTACTTCATTTATTTTATTTAGTTGATTGATATTTTACGTCGTACTGAAAGAATATTTCACTCCTACAACGGTGGCCAGTCATGTGTCATGTGATACATTCAAATATTGACCTCTAAACTAAAATAAAGTAGAATGATTGACACTGTCATACACATATATTATCCTCTAATTATATACTGCTAAGATCTTGCTATTAAATCAAGAAAAAAAGACTTAATTATTATACTGTCACTAAAATTGACTGGTTGACTTAAGAATACTAAATAATTGACTGGTTGAGCCAGATATCGTGTGACATCAGTCTTTTGTTGACATATTTATTTGAACGCTGCTTAACGTCATATTTAGGATTTTTCCACTTTACAGTGGCCGTCAGTTTTATAGGTGGCACAAACTCGAGTCTTCAACGAATGCAAAATGCCCCAAAGGCCACAGTCGTTAGCCACTTACTGTCACACAAGCCCCGCCCTTAGTGTAAGCAAAGGGGATTTGGGGATCTGTATATCAGTTTATAACTCAATGGTTGATCTGGCCCAAAGGATCATGAGGCTGTCTTAGACTTAAGTAAGATTTAGTCTATAAGATTTAGGTATAATTCCTGAACTTATTTTCGATTTTGGTCGCCAAAAATTTAGATTTTAAAACAAATTCTGATTGCAACGTCTTAACGATGTTTTAAAGTTCGTTCATAAATTCAGCACACAAAGAGGGGTGCCATTTTGCCTCATTAATCGTCAACCGGAAGGGCCCAAAGCATATGCGCAGCGTTCGGAAAGTTCAGGCAAAAAAAAAAAACATGTCAAGCGAGGTACGTCTTTCCTACTCAATCCACATTGCTCCATCTAAGTATTATACCGAAGATATACATACATGTACTGTATTAGAACTGGCATGCAATAAAAAGAGGAAGCTTGGCTAAAAATGCTACTTATAATAGAGTTTTAAGGCTGACCGCGGTTGTCCACGAAATAAGCTGCAGGTAAGTGGCAAGTTCAACTGGCACTAACTAAGCGACATCTTCGTTCTTGGTAAGACCCTTTTCTTTCTTCAAAGTACTCCACTGTTCAAACTGACCATCAATTACAACTCTACACTTGCTTGTCAGCCTGTCGAGCTCTTTTTTACGCCTGTTTTTGACCGATCCTGTCACGAGCAACCCGTAAGTCCTTCTTTTAGGCGTTGATTCATTCATGTTAGTTTACATATGAAGTTTACCGAGCACTGTGCGCATGATCAATTTCAACTGAATTCATGGCGCCCCATATAAATATTCTGGCAGACTTTTCAGATTTTTATTATTTTTAAACATTCACTTTACGTATAATGCTGGAAATGGGATTAACGAAAACCTTGTAACTTTTACTTCTTGAGAAAAATCCCCGATACTCATTCTGTAATGACGTAAAAATACCTGACATTTGGGCGACTAGGTCGTTTCAAGTCCTAATTTTCTATTTTGTCATGGAACTCTCTAAACAACTCTAACTCATTAGCACAAAAATACCTGACATTTGAGCGATCATGTCGTTTCAAGTCCTAATTTTCTATTTTGTCATGGAACTCTCTAAACAACTCTAACTCATTAGCACAAAAATACCTGACATTTGAGCGATCATGTCGTTTCAAGTCCTAATTTTCTATTTTGTCATGGAACTCTCTAAACAACTCTAACTCATTAGCACAAAAACACCTGATATTTGGGCGATCATGTCGTTTAAGTCCTAATTTTCTATTTTGTCAGGGACTCTAAACAACTCTAACTCATTAGCACAAAAACACCTGATATTTGGGCGATCATGTCGTTTTAAGTCCTAATTTTCTATTTTGTCATGGAACTCTCTAAACAACTCTAACTCATTAGCACAAAAACACCTGATATTTGGGCGATCATGTCGCTTTAAGTCCTAATTTTCTATTTTGTCATGGAACTCTCTAAACAACTCTAACTCATTAGCACAAAAACACCTGATATTTGGGCGATCATGTCGTTTTAAGTCCTAATTTTCTATTTTGTCATGGAACTCTCTAAACAACTCTAACTCATTAGCACAAAAACACCTGATATTTGGGCGATCATGTCGCTTTAAGTCCTAATTTTCTATTTTGTCAGGAACTCTCTAAACAACTCTAACTCATTAGCACAAAAATTCCAGAAGCAAGTAACTATTTTAGAGCAGTGACCTGTTTGGAAGTTAAGAGTGCATGTGAGTTTGACTTAAGTGTAAAGCAGCTTTGAGATCCTGAGATCACTTAACTGCCCATGCAATCCAATACTACATAATGGGTAAGGGTAACAATCTCATTGATGTGGGGAGGATTCGAACTCACAAGTTTAATCTTGGCCCAGAGTGTTTCTGTCTTATACAAATTTACCTTCTTTGATACACTTCCTGACGTGAACTGCTTCGTAAACCATTCCCGCGCTGTTATGGAAATTGAATTTGGCACTGGTTTTTGGCAGTTCAAAGGTCACTTTTCCGGAAGGCAATGTCATTTCCGTAGGACACCACATCGGCTCGTGAACCTAGTACAAGGGCAAAAAGAAATCAACCTTCTTTGCATCAGAGCTACGTTATCATATGCGTCAATAACTACGTCATCACATACGTCACCACGTGTTATAAACAATCCGTTCAGGTGTCTAATGGCATATAGGAAAAGCTGCCATCAAGGTGCAACTGATACACATACTTGGATTAACCACAGCTTTAAGCTAGCAAAGGTATACAATTTGGAAACTGTTTTTATTCATTCCCTTGAGCACGACGTAAAACAGCAATCACATAAATTGATGATTCATTCGCATAGAACATTCCTTGCGTCTTTCTATCATCGCTGAAAACTGTTCACTACCTCTATTTGCATGAATTCATATTAATTTATTACTTCATATCCTCTCTTGATTCTTTGTTGACCACTGGTCAGGAAATTGATCTGGCGATTGCTGACCTGGGACGTACATTACGGCTGACGATGAATATCTTTTTCGATCCTTACGTTTTAACAAAAACAGAGCTGTAAGAAAACCTTGTCGTATCTAGATTTTATGCATATCTTTCATTACAAGGGCATCCCTGTCCGAGTGCTTAGCGTGGCAACGCAGACCAACTCACCAATGCAGTCATTGTGATATCAAGTCCAGCCGTACGTGGGAAGATCTGTCAGTAGCTTGCGGACGGTCGTGGGTTCTATCCCCCGCCAAGATGCTTGTCGCCGCCGTATAAGTGACTTAGTCTTAAGTAAAGTGTAAAACACCAATAAATCAAATAAATAAAACATCTTCCTTTAACATTGGTTTACCTTAATCTGTCCTTTTGTTCCGAAAATCACCACCTCGTTGACACCTTTATAAGCCACACTACAGTTGAGCTGAGCCATTCGACCATCGTTGTACTTGAAAATGACACAGACTGCTTCGTCCACACCTGCAAGCAAGACGACAGACCAATGGTTAAACAGCCATCAAGTTACTGTCCAACAGAATGGTTCAACTAGTCATGAAGAACCTTTACTGTCCAACAGAAAACGCTGTTTACTCCTTCGTCCACATCTGCAGGCGACAGACCAATGGTTCAACTAGTCATGAAGAACCTTTACTGTCCAACAGAAAACGCTGTTTACTCCTTCGTCCACATCTGCAGGCGACAGATCAATGGTTTAACTAGTCATAAAGAGTCTTTACTGTCCAACAGAAAACGCTGTTTACTCCATCGTCCACAGGCCAATGGTTTAACTAGTCATATAGAGCCTTTACTGTCCAACAAAAAAACTATGTTTACTCCTTCGTCCACACCTGCGGACAAGTCTACACTTGCGGTCAAGACGACAGGCCGGCCAATGGTTCAACTAGTCATTACAGCATCATGTTACTGTCCAACAGAAAACTATGTTTCCTCCTTCGTCCACACCTGCGGACAAGTCTACACTTGCGGTCAAGACGACAGGCCGGCCAATGGTTCAACTAGTCATTACAGTATCATGTTACTGTCCAACAGAAAACACTGTTTACTCCATCGTCCACACCTGCCGGCAAGAAGACAGGCCAATGGTTCAACTAGTTATAAAGAGCCTTTACTGTCCAACAGAAAACACTGTTTACTCCTTCGCCCACACCTGCGGACAAGTCTACACCTGCGGGCAAGACGACAGGCCAATGATTCACGCTTGTCATAAAGAGCCTTTACTGTTCAACAGAAAACTATGTTTACTCCATCGTCCACAGGCCAATGGTTCAACTAGTCATTACAGTATCATGTTAATGTCCAACAGAAAACAATGTTTACTCCTTCGTCCACACCTGCGGACAAGTCTACACTTGCGGTCAAGACGACAGGCCGGCCAATGGTTCAACTAGTCATTACAGCATCATGTTACTGTCCAACAGAAAACTATGTTTCCTCCTTCGTCCACACCTGCGGACAAGTCTACACTTGCGGTCAAGACGACAGGCCGGCCAATGGTTCAACTAGTCATTACAGCATCATGTTACTGTCCAACAGAAAACTATGTTTCCTCCTTCGTCCACACCTGCGGACAAGTCTACACTTGCGGTCAAGACGACAGGCCGGCCAATGGTTCAACTAGTCATCACAGCATCATGTTACTGTCCAACAGAAAACTATGTTTCCTCCTTCGTCCACACCTGCGGACAAGTCTACACTTGCGGTCAAGACGACAGGCCAATGGTTCAACTAATCATTACAGCCATCAAGTTACTGTCCAACAGAAAACACTGTTTACTCCATCGTCCACACCTGCCGTCAAGACGACAGGCCAATGGTTCAACTAATCGTTACAGCCATCAAGTTACTGTCCAACAGAAAACACTGTTTACTCCATCGTCCACACCTGCCGGCAAGACGACAGGCCAATGGTTCCACTAGTCATAAAGAGTCTTTACTGTCCAACAGAAAACACTCTTTACCTCTACGTCCACACCTGCAGACAAAGCGACAGACCAATGGTTCAACTAATCATAAATACTCTTTAGTGTCCAACAGAATCTCCGGGCGGCGATAACTTGGAGGAAAAGCAGAATGGAACCGAAGTGCACGTCTACATATCGTTGTCAACAAACCTGACAAGCTACACGAAAACCTACCGTGAGAGTTACGAGGTCATATACATGACAACAAATCTGACAAGCTTCATGAAGATCAGCTGTAAGAGTTAAGAGGTCATATACATGACAACAAATCTGTCAATCTTCATGAAAATCACCTGTGAGAGTTAGGTGGCCATATACATGACAACAAATCTGTCAATCTTCATGAAAATCACCTGTGAGGGTTAGGTGGTCATATACATGACAACAAATCTGTCAAGCTTCATGAAAATCCGCTGTGAGAGTTAGGTGGTCATATACATGACAACAAATCTGTCAATCTTCCCGAAAATCCGCTGTGAGAGTTAGGTGGTCACACATGACAATTAAAAGGTCACATGTGACAACAAATCTGTCAAGCTTCATGGAAATGCGCGGTAAGAGTTAGGTGGTCATATGCATGACAACAAATCTGTCAATCTTCCCGAAAATCCGCTGTGAGAGTTAGGTGGTCATATACATGACAACAAATCTGTCAATCTTCCCGAAAATCCGCTGTGAGAGTTAGGTGGTCATATACATGACAACAAATCTGTCAATCTTCCCGAAAATCCGCTGTGAGAGTTAGGTGGTCACACATGACAATTAAAAGGTCACATGTGACAACAAATCTGTTACGCTTCATGAAAATCCGCTGTGAGAGTTAGGACGTCTCACTTTAAGCAACTCCATATTATATCTTCAATCGACAATAACTTGGAGACTAATTCCCCGAAGGAAACCAACAAAACTGATGTAAATTGTTTATACGATCTTCAACACATCTACCATATAAACAATTAGAGCGCCGAGAGAAACCCAGACCAGCGAGATCAATACAACAGTTTGAAAAATGGTCAAAATGTATTTGACGTGAACGGTCTAAAATTACTCAAAATGTTGTGTAATCACGTGAAAATAATACAGAGGGACCGGGTCTCAATAGTGCTTAGTCCAACAGTAGAATCCTGGTTTAAAATGTAACAAGACTTTAGTATGTGTCATGAAAACTGGCTGAAAGGTGCATGAAAATGGCACTATTGTACAGGCATTAAGTGATTACTTGATTAGATGTCCTGTATACAACTACTATCCAGGACAAGACCAGGACATGGAAAGAGGAGTGTCAATTGGAAACAGGATTAACTTTTTACGATGTATTTATCTGACTGGTGTTTTACGTTATTCTTAAGAATATTTCACCTCTGCAACGGTGGTCGATATAATGGTGGGCAGAACTCAAACACATCACAGAGGAAACCCACGACAATCCGCAGATTGCTGAAAGACCTTCCCACATAAGACAGGAGAGGGAATCCAGCATGAGCTAGACTTGAGTTCACACCGATCACATTCATGAGATGCTCCTGGATCATTACGCCACTCTGGCACACCAGCCAGTAGGCCACGGCCGCACCCCCAACAAACACCCCACACACCCACCCCCACCCCCGCCCTCCCATGCCACGAACTTTTCAGATCAAGCGCTTTTGATAGGAATAGAATACTTTATTCCGCGCTGAGGACTACCTGAATCCATCATGGTGCCCTCCGTGAGGATCTTGTCTGGTATGCCGAACAGGAAGACTGCGATGTTGAGAGGGTAAACGCCGATATCCAGCAGAGCCCCTCCTCCCAGGGCCTTATCCCGTATCCTGGGCACATCCCAGAGAGGGAGCGCGAATTGGATACTGAGCAGCTTGAGCTTTCCGATCGTTCCTGAGGCTAGCTCTTGTACCAATCTCTCGTACAGCGGAAAATATCGGCTCCACACCGCCTGCGTAAAGTGAACACAGACTAAAGTACATGTCCTTAGAGAATTTACTTATTTTAATTGATACACTCAAGAATATTTCACTTATAAGACGATAGTCGGGTTTGTTTGTTGTAGACTCATACATAAAGAGTTGCCCTGCGCCAGGTACCTGACAAACTTCCTGCCTAAGCACGCAGCTCACCACGCGGAATGTGGGTTCGAACACACACTCCTGCGGACCAAGAAATCAAATTTTAGTCTATCTGAAGCTAAAATTCCAGTCAAAATAGTATTATCGATTATACCTTTATTAGCCTTGAGATTTCTTACCGTTTCTATGATTTAATCTTTCCAGACAGACACAATATATTCAATTAAGATGAATATCCGATGAGCAAAGAAAATGGGAAAGAACTTTCCCTACACTCATGAATGCTGTCACATTTTCCTGTTCATTACTTATAGTTTTGAAGTAAAGTGGACCTGATTTCATTTTATATTATATCTTTCTCACCTCCATAAAGAAGAGCTTCTTTTCCTTAGCCAGTGACGTCATTTCCTTGAGCTGTTTCAGATTCATGGCGGCCGGTTTTTCAACGAGCACGTGCTTACCATGGTTAAGGAATAGCAGAGTGAGTTTGTGGTGTTCTGGATGGATGGTGCCAATATACACCAATCTGTAAGATAATGAAGAGCTGATTAACAGTGCCTGGTTGGATGGTGCCAATATGCACCACATCTGTAAGATAATGAAGAGCTGATTAACACTGCTCTGGATGGATGGTGCCAATGTACACCACATCTGTAAGATAATGAAGAGCTGATTAACACTGCTCTGGATGGATGGTGCCAATATACACCACATCTGTAAGATAATGAAGAGCTGATTAACACTGCTCTGGATGGATGGTGCCAATATACACCACATCTGTAAGATAATGAAGAGCTGATAAACACTGCTCTGGATGGATGGTGCCAATATACACCACATCTGTAAGATAATGAAGAGCTGATTAACACTGCTCTGGATGGATGGTGCCAATATACACCATATCTGTAAGATAACGAAGAGCGGATTAACACTGCTCTGGATGGATGGTGCCAATATACACCACATCTGTAAGATAATGAAGAGCTGATAAACACTGCTCTGGATGGATGGTGCCTATATATATATGGACTTGAACTCACAGCAACTGCATTGGTGAGAGGCTCCTGGGTTATTACGTTGCGCTACGGTGCCGATATACACCACATTTGTAAAATAATGAATAGCTGAGTAACAGTGTTCCGGATGAGTAGGCTAGTGCTTACAGAAGAGCTATCTAGCTGAAATAAACCGCACTTTATTTATTTATTTTGTTGGTGTTTTTTACGCCTTACTCAAGAAAATTCCACTTATACCACTGGGGCCAGCAGTGAGGTGGGAGGAAACCGGGAAAACGCAAGATCATCCGGAGGTGGCTGAAGGGCATTCTCACGTAAGATCATCCGGAGGTGGCTGAAGGGCATTCTCACGTAAGATCATCCGGAGGTGGCTGAAGGGCATTCTCACGTAAGATCATCCGGAGGTGGCTGAAGGGCATTCTTACGTAAGATCATCCGGAGGTGGCTGAAGGGCATTCTTACGTAAGATCATCCGGAGGTGGCTGAAGGGCATTCTCACGTAAGTTCATGCGTTACTAGTATTACTATCCAGTATGTGGTTGTTGAATTATTGGGGGGGAAACCAGAAAGCAGTTCACTGTAGACTGGTTTGTGACTGGTACTAACCAACATTTTGGTCTTTTGCCATTTCCTCATAAGAACCGTAGGCTTGCGAAATGTTGTGATCCGAGGCAAATTCCTGGGCTCTGTCTAACTTCCGGGCTGCCACAGCCACCACCTGTAATCCCAAAAAAACATCACTGGATCAAGTTGGTTTCTTTGTCCTCTGGATTATCGTCATTTTTCGACACTATGTGACAAACCCAGTAATCTTCAGAAACTGGAATCGATTCCACAAAGCCAGTTTTGACTTCGGTCAAAAATTTGAAATATTACTTTACACTTGTAAAATATAATTTTGATCACTTCATCAATGATATATGTAACACAAACGTGTGAAAATTTCTTGTTGCATTACTGAACTAAACATTTGTGACAACGTTTAAGTTTTGACTAAGGTCACAGATATCTTTGTAGTATCGGCTCCAGGATAGTTCTGACTAAACTATTTCTCCACGACATGTGCTCGTTCTTACTGTTCCAATCAGAAGCCTAAATACCACACATATACTACATTCCGCCTCACTAATCTAAATACCACACATATACTACATTCCGCCAAAGTAATCCTAATACCACACATATACTACATACCGCCTCACTAATCTAAATACCACACATATACTACATTCCGCTTCAGTAATCTAAATACCACACATATACTATATTCCGCCTCAGTAATCTAAATACCACACATATACTACATTCCGCCAAAGTAATCCTAATACCACACATATACTATATTCCGCCTCAGTAATCCTAATACCACACATATACTACATTCCGCCTCACTAATCTAAATACCACACATATACTACATTCCGCCTCAGTAATCTAAATACCACACATATACTACATTCCGCCAAAGTAATCTAAATACCACACATATACTACATTCCGCCTCAGTAATCTAAATACCACACATATACTACATTCCGCCTCAGTAATCTCAATACCACACATATACTACATTCCGCTTCAGTAATCTAAACACCACACATATACTACATTCCGCCAAAGTAATCCTAATACCACACATATACTACATTCCGCCTCAGTAATCCTAATACCACACATATACTACATTCCGCCTCAGTAATCTCAATACCACACATATACTACATTCCGCTTCAGTAATCTAAACACCACACATATACTACATTCCGCCAAAGTAATCCTAATACCACACATATACTACATTCCGCCTCAGTAATCTAAATACCACACATATACTACATTCCGCCAAAGTAATCCTAATACCACACATATACTACATTCCGCCTCACTAATCTAAATACCACACATATACTACATTCCGCTTCAGTAATCTAAATACCACACATATACTACATTCCGCTTCAGTAATCTAAATACCACACATATACTACATTCCGCCTCACTAATCTAAATACCACACATATACTACATTCCGCCAAAGTAATCTAAATACCACACATATACTACATTCCGCCTCAGTAATCCTAATACCACACATATACTACATTCCGCCAAAGTAATCCTAATACCACACATATACTACATTCCGCCTCAGTAATCCTAATACCACACATATACTACATTCCGCCTCAGTAATCCTAATACCACACATATACTACATTCCGCCTCAGTAATCCTAATACCACACATATACTACATTCCGCTTCAGTAATCTAAATACCACACATATACTACATTCCGCCTCAGTAATCTAAATACCACACATATACTACATTCCGCCAAAGTAATCTAAATACCACACATATACTACATTCCGCCTCAGTGATCCTAATACCACACATATACTACATTCCGCCAAAGTAATCCTAATACCACACATATACTACATTCCGCCTCAGTAATCCTAATACCACATATATACTACATTCCGCCTCAGTAATCCTAATACCACACATATACTACATTCCGCCTCAGTAATCTAAATACCACACATATACTATATTCCGCCTCAGTAATCTAAATACCACACATATACTACATTCCGCCAAAGTAATCCTAATACCACACATATACTACATTCCGCCTCACTAATCTAAATACCACACATATACTATATTCCGCATTGCTGATATGTCTACCTTTCGCAATATGCTTTATCTTACAAAATACCATATGAAAATGACTCAACGCCGCTCAAATTTCTACATACGAGTCCTGAAAACTTAAAAATGTTCATGTACGTTTATTTCAGGTTGTTTCCATGACAAATGGCGTATGCAATCGCCTTTGCAGCCACGCATGCGTACCTGATGCTCCGTAGTTGGCTGTGACGTCAGGCTGTTGGTGAAATCGCTGCTGATTTTCCCCGCCCCACAGATTCCCCATCTTGTGGCCATCACTATCTCTCTCAGGCTGACACTGAGGATTAGTAAGAAACAGCTTTGTGATTAAACAAATTGAATATCTCAACTTAACGCTGTACCTACATTTTTAATTTCTTTCAGCGCTGAACCATACCCGTTTATTCCAGCCAAAGTTGTGTAGTAGTTCACTGTTACTTACTGTCCTAGAGACGATGATTAACTCCCGAACTGTTATAACGTTGCACTCTGGAACTATACAAGACAATACAAGAAAACAACGACCAATCCAGCTTGTACCCGAAATGATCATCAATGGACGAGAAAAGGAACTTCAAAGCCGAGCCGCACTTTTCGAACAGTATTACAAAATGCTTTTTCCAGTCCGTTTTAAGTGGCCATGCGTACAACAGCGCTTCACGGGCGCACATATATTAATACTGCACCTTGTGAGCCCGGGAAAAAACAACGACCATTCGTAGGCTGCCGGCAGATCATCCCACGTACGACCGGAGAGGAAGCCAGCATTAGCTGGCCTAGAACTCACATCATAGATGATAGCTGCTGAGTTACGATGCTGCGCTAACACCCTAAACACTCCGCCACAGAGTATGGTTTGGTCTTGGTGTTAATTGCTATCGTGGAAATGGCTATTATGATAAATTCTATTATACTTTGGATTTTCCAACTACATACAACGTTGAACGTCAACGGGTCGAAAATCAGAGGCTCGTGTCACCACTCGTGTCACAAAATTCAACACTGGACAACACCATTTCAAACGTGGAAGAGTTGACATTTTAGACCTCGGACACCTGTGGCGCCTCGTTCTAACTCTTCCACATTTACCAGTCTAAAATCAACAACAATCACTATTTCTTAATTATATTGTACCCACAGAAATTTCCTTTTTCGGATAACCGTTGAAACACCACGGGTGGCACAAGGCTACACAGATGACGGGTGGCACACGGATGACGGTTATCACACGGACAACAACTGGCACACAGAGGAAGAATGGCACACTGAGGCACACTAATGACGGATAACACACGGACAACAACTGGCACAATGAGGAAAAATGGCACACTGAGGCACACTAATGACGGATGACGGCTATCACACGGACAACGGGGAACGGATGGCACACTGAGGCACACTATGACGGATGACGGCTATCACACGGAAAACAACTGGCACACAGAGGACGGACGGCACACTGAGGCACACTAATTACGGACGACGGCTATCACGCGGACAACCACTGGCACACAGGGGAAGAATGGCACACTGAGGCACACAATGACGGATAACGGCTATCACACGGACAACGACTGGCACACAGAGAACGGATGACACACTGAGGCACTCTATAACGGATGACGGCTATCACGCGGACAACAGCTGGCACACAGATTACGGACGGCACACTGAGGCACAATAATGACGGATGACAGCTATCACACGGACAACGACTGGCACAGAGAGGAAGAATGGCACACTGACGCACACTAATGACGAATAGCAAACCGATGGTGGCCATCAAACGGATGGGGCTGGCAGACCAATAACATATTTAACTCTAAATTGTTCAAATGTATCGTGTTAAGTTGTCATTAAATTTCACAGAGGTGGAAAAGGCATTTCCATCCCTGAAAAATACGCATTGTGACAAACAAGGTGTGGAGAAGGGCATTTCCATCCCTGAAAAATACGCATTGTGAGAAACAAGGGGTGGAGAAGGGCCTTTCCATTCCCTGAAACGACCACAGCTACACTAAAAAAAAATATTTAATTATTTCATTTTAACAGAAAGTTTCTTGTCTTAGTGATGCTAGAATGTATCTTGTTATCATCACATAATACTGTGTCATATTCAACACAATATCCTGTTAGTTTAATAGCACCCTTACTGTTTAATTAAAAAATAAGTGTGCCATTTTTAACAGAATAATCTGTTGCAACAGCAGAACATATTCTAGCATCACTCAGACCACGAACCTTTTGTTATAATTATTTGCGTGTAACTGGCCAGGTGTTCTCCTTGATGACGTAAAGTGGGAGGCCAATTAGCGGGTCAGAGGTCAAATAGATAACGTGACCCAATTCCGTACAGACCATTGGTCGCCCGTCTCATAACTGATGACATGAACCTGTAGGCCTACTCACTGGGACGACTACGTGTGGCTCGTACACAGACTACAGTAGCGTAGCTATTACGTGACCTCGCACTTTGAAGCGCGTCTGTGATACGTCTTAAGCAGAGCTGGGATTGTTACCGATAATGATGTATATAGCCTAAATATAGTTTAGCCTGACACAAAATAAATATGGGCCCCTATGCCAACCATCAAGCTATCTCTTACATGCATTAATAGTTGTAGTGTCTACGCCAAAAGTCGCGCTGCAAACATACAATTTCAAATCAACTGTGATGGGTTGCAAGTTATAAATATTAGCACACGAAACATCAACAAAGACAAAACCAACTTCGTTTTCACCAGCTGTTCATGGGATTGCAGGTCTGATTATATATTAGCCAGGGGTCTCGGCTGTGATCTTTTAATATGGGGTTAGGCGTAGATCACAGCCGAGGAGTCATCCAGGTTAAAACAGTGGTATGTAAGAACAGCCTAGCGCGGAGGAACTACGTGCAACAAAAAATCCGTGCAACATGTACCAAAACATGCATTAACAGGGCAAATCTCCAATGTTCACCGAGTCATCCTGTTTTCTTCTGCCAAGTTTTCCCACATTCTGTAGCCTTTACGACCAGTAAATCTATGATAATTCATAGCTGTGATTTACGCTGACATGCCATGTCGACATTCTGACCTACTAAACCGTGTTATAGCTGCCCGCCCATGCGCATCCGTGGTTGACCTTTCATTACGTCACTATGTTTTGACGAACTGGCTTGTCAGTTCTGACAGGCACAAAGCCATGTGACCGAGGAGACGCGAATTTGATAGAAGGCTATGGTGCAAAATGACGGACCCCACAGTTTGTGCAAACTGTCAGATTAAATTCGCAGTGAAAAAGGAGGGTCACCCTCGAAATCTGTTCCATTCCAAATTGGGTACCACAGGCATTACGGTGCGTGAAGGCCTCGATAGTTTTTTGCCGAAGGATGTGGCATGTACGCCAGAAGTCCAGAAACGACATCATGCAAGACGATTCGTGTGCCATTTGCTGTTGAAAGCAACAGTTGGCAAGTCGTCAGAATGTCAATTTCTGGAAAGGATGGAATGTAGGGGATACGTCGAATTAAAAAGAATTACAACCAGTACATTGTCGACGCCAGCGAAGAGCCCCTACATGCGGAAAAGAAGAAAAGTTGATATGGCATGTGAAAAAAAAAGGAAAAAAAATTGCATATTATTTTTCATTACCGCTTGGTAAGATGGGGATATCTATTATTCAGGTGTGTATAAATTATAATGGATAAAATCATACCTATCTCGTCCAAAATAAGTGGTGGGAGGATGAAACCGTAACTTTTCCCAAACCCAGTTGGGAGATGGCAAAATACACTTGTATTGGAAAGTATCGCCGTGACTGCATCCATCTGTGGTCTTTTCAAAACCTTTATTAAACATTTATTAAACCTTTATCCGTGTTCTATCACATGTTAGATTGAAGGCATATATGACTTCGAGTATCAGTGTAAATTTCATAGTATGACATCACGGAACGGTAACCCCCTGCTGCGCATGTGCACCTCGCTGACCCAGATTTTAAAAACATGCCAGCGCGTGGCGACCTGCTGAATATACCCGTATTTTCGACTTCAGCGAAGATTTACAGGAGAATGGGGATGTAAATGCTAGTAGCGATTGTGGCACGATGTGCGTAAATATTTTAGCTTTCAGAATTGCCGTCCTTTATGTGTAGCCCCCTATTCAGGGCGAATCTTATGCGCATGCATCGAAATTGAGCGAGAGGGTAGTTCTTCGTAAGCAATATACCGAAATCGGGCGCAGACAACTCTCAGGCTAAGGGTGGCTCGCGGTCGCCGCGTATCAGTATATATGAGCCACTCTTAGACGGAGGTCTCGGACTGATTATATATAAACAAGTAAGTTACGGGAGGTTATACCGGGCCCAATTTACGCGACCTCCACGACATTATTTTTTTAAACAAAACACGCCGTATTGGTTGTCAGTTAGACAAGACACATTTTTCAAGTAGCATTTAAGCCTTGGATCATTCTACCTTATCCCGGATACTCACAAAGGCTTGGGTGGCCTTCAATTTCGATTCTGTTAGACCTACTGTCCCTTGTCCGCCTTACGCCCATCCATCGCACGTACCTGGTTAGTGGTTGCCACTAAAACCTTGACTTGCCGAAATGTGCGGACTAGTACACTAGTGCTGTCATACCAGCACACTAATGCTTATCGCAGTACAGAGCTACTCTTAACATTGCGTTGTCCATGTGCTTCAGTCAACTGACCAAACAGTTTGCCTTTCTATGTATTGACCATATACAGGACAGTTTCAGATTGCGTCTAGACCTGTCGGCTACTGGCTGTTCGAATATAGTATATCCCTTTAGTACAAAAAGGTAAATTAAAGTCGATCACTTTGGAGGAAAAGTAATGGAGAACATTTCCGAATAAAAATAAATGCTGATCGGCCAAAAGCTTCTAGCTTAAAATTAAGGCTCAGGCGAAATACCTAGGCCTGCAGTTTCAAACCCAAACAAATTAATATATCTTCCTATTTTAAAATCAGAATTGTTAGCTAGCTATTATCAAGAGAAAATTTGCCTGGGGGGCTCATTTTCTACCGCCTTCACCCATATTAGATGGTCGACCTGTTACATCCCGTATTTATCCTACCTGTGATGAAATAGACAAGCCTTCTCTCTGTCCGTCCGTAGCCCTACTCTACATACCTGGGGTATAGACTTGAATATTTAACCTGAGCTAGCACTGACACCGTAGATACAATCCAGCACACGTATGCGTAAAGTATCACAGAACACATATCAGTGTGCCGTGCTTGAACACTATGTCCCAGCTAGAGTTCTTATACTCTGGGGAGATTATGCAGTCGGGCTGGTTCAGTGTTGGTGACAACACTGCAAAAATAAAGCCATATTACACGACTAACAAGTTATATTGTGGCTTACTACAAAATCTGTTGTGTCAATGATATTGCATCAACCGACTTCAACAGGTAATATTGTTAAATTTTACACTGAGCATAGGTTTGTAATTCTCTTGTGAGTAAATATGGACGGAGTGTCCTGACGAGAGGACAGTGGTCGTGCAGGCACAGTGTTGAATAAGATTACTATGTGAAACTTCCCCCAACATCTCCACAGATCTCTTGTTGGAGTTTTGACAAGTTTTGCGGAGGGTGGTGCTTTACTCCGGGCTTTACTCCGGTTTGTACCACCCACAAACCTGACGGATTTATATCCAATAAATCCTTTTCTATCTGAATCAATTAAAGACAAAAACTTGCCCAAACTATTACTGGTAACCTAGTTTATTTATTTACTTATTTAATTGGTGTTTAACACCGTACTCAAGACTATTTCTCTTATATACACGATGTTGGCCAACAATATAGTGGGAGGAAACTGTTCAGAGGTTCCTGGCAGACATGTCTATACGTAAGATCGCAAAAACAGCCAGCATGAGATGGACTTGTTACTATTACTGCTCAGATTCTTGTAGGGTAGCTTAAAATCACTGTAACAACTGTCTCAACATCAACGTATTCTACAGCGGCCTTTACTCTGGAGGCGCTATTTAAACAACATGAGTCCTTTGTCAATCGCAGGAGTATACCCGTACCTTCTCGTCACACCGATTAACCAGAACTTAATCGGTGTTACATAAATCCCCATATAAAGCTCGCTTTATTGCGGGGTCGGGAAGCTGTATCAGGAAACTTGTATCTACTCTATTAACAAATGCACTATTAGAAATACAGTCATTTTGGAAAAAGTATTGTTGTGCAACTGCCGAATATTTTGGCATCAACTGAACGTCGATTCTTAAAAACCTCAAACATCTGACTGAAATACGAGAAGCTCAAATGTATGTACCACATAAGGTCACTTTATTCACTTGAGATTTGTGCATTCTCTTTACTGCCGTCTCACAAAGATGTAACTAATAACATTTCATCACGTATTGTATCGGTGTTTAATAAAACTGGTCATCACTCTAAGATTTTTAAATTTTACAATGAGTATAATTCTCTTGTAAGTAACTATGAACAGAGCGTCCAGATTCTCTGGCACTCTGCTTCATGGTTGTGTCTAATACCGCTTAACTCGGGGCTGGGTACTCATCGTGTTGAATTAGATCGTCACCTTAGATGTATGAACAGTTGCAATTAAAGCGCAACCGAGAAACATATTTTATTATGGTCAACTTATACACTAGCATGGTACATGATTTGAATACTGCTTTTTCTCATTCGCCCGTAACATATCTTGCGTTTTCCCAACATCATTGAAAACTGTTGACTGCTTCCTTTCGCATGATTCCGCCCTAATTTCCTAGTTTATACACTTCTAAGTTCTTTAGTGGTTTGTGTTAAACGTCGTTTTGGGAATTGTCCCTGCAAATATTGACCTGGAACGTCCATTTTGGTTGACGACTGGCATGCAAATGTCTGCTTCGACGTAAAGATTAAAGTCACACAACAACATTGGCGAGAGGTATTGTACTGCGCTAACAGGCTAACCATTTGACCACGGAGCTCCCAGCCAAACGGAATGTATACATGAATCGATAAATTATTCCACGTCAAGCTTTAAAAGCGTACTTTTATATTTTAATGATGTGTTTCCAAGATATAGGTAAATATTATCAAAACTTGCACAGCTTTGAGAGCTCAAACATGTTATCTGCTGTAACCAATTAGACGCGAGTTATCTTTTTAATTCCTAAGCCCAGCATTTTCTGATGACTTGACGTGAATCCTGTTTTGTCTACAGCCAAAATGCGTCGGGTACGAATGATGTGACATCGTGTTCCGGTTTTATACCATAGCCTATCCAATGGCCTTTCTAGAATTTCAGATTTATGCCTAGTGCGTTGCTGTTGAAATCTGTTTCACCATTTTACCTACGTGAATAAGGTTATATTTCTTGCTGTCTTTTCTTATAATATGCCAACCACCGCACAATCGTCGTTGCTCTGATTTAACCGCCTACGCTGTATAGGCATAAACATTATCTTCACGAATGTGAAAATTTATTTATTGATTTATTTCATTGGTGTTTTACGACGTTCTCAGGAATATTTCACTTATACGACGGCGGCCAGCATTGTGATGGGAGGAAACTGGGCAGAGCCCGTTGGAAACTCACGACCATTCGCAGGTTATGTAAGAACTTTCCACATATGGTCGGAGAGGAAGTTAGCAAGAGCTAAACTTGAACTCACAGAGACCGCTTTGGTGAGAGGATACTAGGTCATTAAGATGCGCCAGCGCGCTACCCAACTAAGCCACGGAGGGCCCGAAATGTAAAAAATAGCAAAGGTCGTTGAAAGGAAATGAAGCGCTTGACGCTGTAAGCCCTAAGGCACTCACAAACAGTGAACAGTCGTCAACGACAGCAGCATGCCTCGATATCACATTTTCCCGAAATTAAAAACCTACAAATTTACCTTACCTTTGTAGAGCACCAAAGAGTTGATACACCAAATATGTGTATGCACTTATCTGCAACTGATGTACCTCAAGATTGCTCTTAGATCTAGTCTATTCTAGTTACCACATCGAACACGATAATCGGTGTCACTGTGACCCTTTGATTCAACATCACGTAGACATTGCACTCTTCAAGTTCCATGAAGCATAATGACACCAGCAAATAAGTTTTTGAGTTGGACTGTTCGTAATAAAAGCCTAAATTAGAATATTTCGTTCAGTGCAGTTTTTGAAATCCCCGCTTCTCGCAGCCTGCAAGCCATTGCGTGACGTCAGTTGTCATAGAGACATGACCTAGATTTAGATCACAGCACAGTTCTGAAGCCAAAATTTTTTGATAAATTAGCGGTTATGAATTATGATATTTTCGACAAAAATCAAAGCTCGTCCTCTTAAAGCACATCAATGGACGGTGTTATGTTTTCTGTTAAAGAAAACCACAGATTACCTCAGTCTTCTAGAACTATATTTAGTTAAATGTGTGGCTCGGCTCCGCTTCACATACATTGTACATCGATATCAGTACGACTCCGCTTTACATAGTTGTCAAAACAAACAAACAAGTTATCTTATCAACCACCTGCATCCGTTCCATATAAATTATGGGATAAATAGGATATGCAATTCGTGACCCATTATGTCAAATTTGTTAAATTCATGATGTAACTTTCTTTCGTTCCTCACCAAAGGCTCGGAACAAATGAAAATTACACCACTTGTTTAGCAAAACTGATATAATGGGTCACTCATGGTATATCTTCTACAAATAAATCCAAGCGTCAAGTCAGACATCCGTTACCACTCGTAAAGCATAAAGGGACGTGCAAAGTCGACAACAACGCTGACGAATTAAGTAGCTTTGCTAAACATTTATTTGTTCTTTCCCCCGTATTAAGAAGCCGAGATCTATAAACGTATCCTCTGACAGAAACATTCAAAACTCGTCTCACAAGAGAACTGAATGATTTAAAATAAGAGTTATATATGCTGTTACAGAAAATATATACCAGAACACGTTGAGAATCATATCTAGGTAAGTGTTCAGAATACGTCTGATTTGTTCATCTGATTTGTGGACGCCATATCGCAGCCGGATCTCCTCCTTAGCCTGGTCCATCAATCCCATCACGTATTCGCTGTGTGATCATTCGTGGACGCCACATCGCAACCGGATCTCCTCCTTAGCCCGGTCCATCAATCCCATCACGTATTCGCTGTGTGATAATGGTAAGAGTGGACTCTCTGTCAGGCCTACATGACAGAAAGAATAGCGCTGACTGGACCGTCGTATAA
This sequence comes from Liolophura sinensis, assembly GCF_032854445.1. Taxonomy (NCBI): domain Eukaryota; kingdom Metazoa; phylum Mollusca; class Polyplacophora; order Chitonida; family Chitonidae; genus Liolophura; species Liolophura sinensis. Next base: position 26,255,977 of record NC_088297.1, on the reverse strand, counting down.
GGTAAATAATAGTTAGACATCGTATGATTTCACAAAACACCTGATAATTTCGACGAGGCTGCTGTTAGCCTATTGATATAGAATGGCATAGTAAGTATTGTGATCTTGGCGTAAATCTGACCGTGTTCTCATTTTATACACGACAGCTTCTGAATTTCAAGTATTAACACGCTCATTCTGGTTTACTTCACAACAGGTCAAGTCTGAAGATACCCCCTTCGGGATCCGCTTTAATTTGAAGTTAAGAGAACTGAGGTTTTGGCCGGACACTTAGGTTAGCCCATGGCCGTACAGATCTGTAAAGAGCCTCATATCAGTTTTATGACTGCATGGTCATATCCTCTCAAGATGTCTACCAGAGATTTTTGCTGATTGACCACTGTCAGGTTAGAGATTTGAAATCATGCCAGGATGATTTAAACACCTGTAAAATTGTAACATCAACCATAATTCCTTATACAATTTTTTATAGCAATTTACCTTTGAGAATACATTGCCGGACGTGATCAGCCTCATACGACAGACCGGAACTGTTTGGAAAAGTGAATTTAGCGTCTGTTTTCGGAAGGTCAAAAGTTATCGTCTCCGAAGGCAAGGTCACCTCTGTAGGACACCACATCGGGTTATGGATCTGTGGGTAAAAGGGGGCGACATCTGGCGGTGAGGTACAGTTTATTTCGTCATCCTTGATTGTTTTTCTAAACTTCCACGAACTATAAAACAACCTTTGACTCTGTTACTCGTGTAGAGGATGAAAAGAGAACTTTATTGCAAACTTAGCTCATTGTGATTTGCATCTTTATACCAACACCTTCAGCCTGCGATAATGCCAACATGTCGGCAGAATTTTGGGAGTAATCAGCCCACACATTATCAGTCATCTAGAATGGATTTGAAGTACATTCAGTACGCTTCTTGTCATTGACATCTCAGATGACATTTCACACCCCTGGCAGTATCTGATCCATGCGTGCCCACATCTGCTATATGCAGATCTCTTGTTTCAATGAGAGCTTTCGTAGGCTCATTTATATCACTTCCAAAGGTACAGAACAGGCGATCGTGACAATTCTGACCCAATTTTGATCAGGTAAATATGTGTAATTGATGTTATAACTTGCCACTCACATTTATCAGATCTCTTGTTACACATGTAACGAAGTCATCTGTGCTCCAACTCGTCACCTACCTTTTGTCCCGAATGCAACGACGTCATTTGTTCTCCAACTCGTCACCTACCTTTTGGTCCGAATATAACAATGCCATTTGTGCCCTCAACTCGTCACCTACCATTATCTGACATTTTGTTCCCAATACAACAACGCCATTTGTGCCCTCAACTCGTCACCTACCATTATCTGACATTTTGTTCCCAATATGCCATTTGTGCCCTTAACTCGTCACTTACCACTATGACATTTTGTTCCCAATATAACAACGCCATTTGTGCCCTCAACTCGTCACCTACCATTATCTGACATTTTGTTCCCAATATACCATTTGTGCCCTCAACTCGTCACCTACCATTATCTGACATTTTGTTCCCAATATACCATTTGTGCCCTTAACTCTCGTCACCTACCACTATGACATTTTGTTCCCAATATAACAACACCATTTGTGCCCTCAACTCGTCACCTACCATTATCTGACATTTTGTTCCCAATATGCCATTTGTGCCCTCAACTCGTCACCTACCATTATCTGACATTTTGTTCCCAATATAACAACGCATTTGTGCCTTAAACTCGTCACGATAAAATAATATCGTCAATAGTGTCCCTACCTCGTCACCTACTTACCTAGTCTTTCGCTCTGAATATAGCAATTTGAACGTCATTTGTATCCTCAACTCGTCACCTACCTTTACCTATCCTTTCGTTCCGAATGCAGCAATGTGAACATTATTTGTACCCTCCACTCGTCACCTACCTTTACCCAGCCTTTCGTTCTTAATGTAACCCTATCATATGTGCCCCCAAACACTGGCACTCGAATCCAGTCTGCAAATCCTATATATGCCGTTTCCCAACTTCATAGATATGTAAGATGTAAAGGTATGAAGCGACTTTCCACCGGCACCACACAATGTCTCTGAAATTCAAGAAAGAAAGCCATCAACCTCCAACTTTTCCACTCGTTTCCCTAGCCGGAGCTATTATCTGCTTGAATCCACCCTTAGTATACCCAAATCAATTGCATTTTGTCCCAGTGGCAATTGTATGTGCTATCCGAGCCCATAAGACATCTCTGGTGTCCACGCGCCATCTTGCTTTGACTAGAAATTTGTCCCTATTGTTTATAATCTATAAGGGGATATATATCGTAGAGAAAAATGGCGGGTGGACACCAGCGATGTCTTATGGGCTCAGATAGCACATATGACCTTTTGTTCCGAATATAACAATGGCATTGTGCCCCTACTGATTATCATCCTTTAGCTGGTATATGGTATATATCAGGTTTACGGACTGGATTGGAGCGCGTGTGGCCCTATCCCGTTACCTTCCTTTGGCTGACCTTTAGTTCCGATTATAACAACGTCATTTCGATCTCATAAACGGAACTTACCTTTATTTGACCTTTTGTTCCGAATATATTAAGATCATTTGCACCCATAAAGGCGGAGCTGAAGCTCAACTGAGCCATTCGACCATCCTTATATTTGAATATAATACAACCAGCTTCATCCACATCTGACACGAAAAGGAAAAGATATTAAACACACTGAACAACAGAAGAGATTTGGGGAGTCAGTCTTTTACAAACTTCAAGTCTTGCATTAAATAAAAATGACATCTACTCAGTGTTTCTCAAATGTTTATTTTCATAGACTGCTGCAAAGTCTGGATTGTCGAAAATAAACCATCGCCCTTCAGCAGGTATCTGACAATCCTTAACGACTGAAAAAGATGCTAATAATAATTATTTCCTTTTCAAAATAGACTAAACTCTTAATTCTCACTACGTATAGCAAAATAGAAGACTGCAGCATAGAGAGTAAAACCAGAGCATCGACGATAGTGTGATGGATGGAAAATGGTCACATCTATAATCGGTCCTTTGTCAAAATATCTTAGCTAGGGCTTTATTTTAACTTTTTTATGCACACACTATCCCTGTGCATCCATCTGTACATATGGACGTGCACCTGTCATTGCTCTATCACACAGCGATACCCACCTCCTGCCATGGTACCTTCTACGATCATCTTGTCAGGCCTCCCAAACAGGAAGACTGCAACGTTAAGCAAGTACCCGCCCAAAGGTAGCAAGCACCCATGCATGAAACCATCGCTCCCGAGCTCCCTCACCCACGTGGATGAGAATCCAAGCTGTGCACGTAACATTCGGGTTTTTCCCACAGACTGATTTGCCATCTCCTTCAGCACGCGTGTGAAAGCTGGGAAAAATCGAGTCCACACGGCCTGGAAGATTGATTTCTTCATTTACTTCATTGGTAACTATCAGTTTTATGGGTGGAGGAAGCCAGATATCCCCGGGATAAACCATCGACCTTTGGCAATTAACTGAGGAGCTTAAGCACGAGTGATGTGGAGATATTCACACCATATTGGTGGAACACAAGGGATTTTCAAGGAACATTACACTGAAAAAAAATAGCCGTCATCACATGTTATCCCGCTATAAGTCTACAGGATGGGACTGACTTGCAGAGGACAAATACTGTTTTTTGTTTATACTGGAATCGCATTCCTTACCTCCATAAAGAAGAGCTTCTTTTCCTTAGCCAGTGACGTCATTTCCTTAAGCTGTTTCAGATTCATGGCGGCCGGTTTTTCAACGAGCACGTGCTTACCATGGTTAAGGAATAGAAGAGTGAGTTTGTGGTGTTCTGGATGGATGGTCCCAATATACACCACATCTGTAAGATAATGAAGAGCTGATTAACAGTGCCTGGTTGGATGGTGCCAATATACACCACATCTGTAAGATAATGAAGAGCTGATTAACACTGTTCTGGATGGATGGTGCCTATATACACCATATCTGTAAGATAAATAGCAGCTATTTAGCAGTGATCTGACTGAGTTGTGCCGATATACACACCTGTAAGGCAAAGAAACGCTATTTAGCAATGCTCTTGGCGAGCTACTTTGTCCATGACGGGCTCCCGTATTGTCTGTTTGAATACTCACCCACATTAGCATCTTGTGCCAGTTCAATGTAAGACCCATAAGCCTTGGGGATTCCCCGCTCTTTAGCGAACGTCTGAGCCCTTGACAGCTCTCGTGCCGCTACAGCAACAACCTAAGAAATATGAGCAAAAATAACATATAACGTGACTGGGATAAAATGACAGCGATTCACTTATAAAATGAGTGATTAGGGATATGTGCTAATGAGTTGGAAGTGTCAGCACGATAATCAGACTATAGTATACCCGATATGGTGATATATAGGTTTACGATTATCAGTATAGATGGGAGCCTCCTTGGCTCGGTTGGTTAGCGCGTTAACGCAGAGTAATGACTCAAAAGCCTCTCAGTAATGCAATCGCTGTGAGTTCAAGTCCAGCTCATGCTGGCTTCCTTTCCGGCCCTACGTGAGAAGGTCTGTCAGCAACCTGCGGATGGTCTTAGGTTTTTCCCGGGCTCTGCCCGGTTTCCTCCCACCATAATGCTTGCCGCAGTCGTATAAGTGTAATATTCTTGAGTACGGCGTCAAATAAATAAATAATTTAGAGAACTTCCAATGGCATAAAAAAAAAAATGAATCGTGTAGATTTATGTAACTGGTGTAGAGATTAAATGCTTTTTACTGACTGAAATTTCCGCTCTACGAGTTCATGAGAGAAACCCTGCTCATTAGCCATGGTGTTATGGGGTGTGAGAGTATTTTGGGCCTCCTTGACCTAGTGGCTAGCGTGTTAACGCCGCAAATTGACTCGGTGGCTCTCACCAAAGCGGTACCTGTGAATTCAAGTCCAGTTCATCTTAAGAACGGCGTAAAATACCAATGCAATAAATAAATAAATACATTTATGAACAGTTAAAATAAAAAGCGCTCTGAGGTAAACTGACCGGAAAGAGACCGAAATTCAGCGTTTACGTGTAACCATTTACAAACTATGGCACTGTGGTCGCTGCTTTGGTTTTACTGTACATGATAAGTTACAAATACATCCTGTAAACATTAGCTTCACTATGCCGAGTAATAAAAGCTTAACTACTGACTAGTAACGGTAATAAACTCTCGTCTATATAAATTTGCTCACGGACTAGCCTTCTAAGTTTGCTATGCTATGCTATGCTATGCTCTGCTCTGCTCTCCTATCCTATAAACTATCCTAACCTATGCGGATTCAACGACATGGCTCCTCCGCAATTTTGACTCCTCTACAATCCGACATTTTTTCCACGGAGTATGCTACTCACATTATACTGACACGGGCCAGTCTGTCCTGTTTCCTTGCTCTATACAAAATTAGTAGTAATATATCAAATCTGGTGATGTAAGTAGTATTGTTCATAAGAAAGTTTGGTTCAAGTCACGTTTGACGATGATTTTCCTGATGCTATAATCGTGTTAACTAGAGCATGTCCTACATTCATCTGACATGTCTCATCGACAAGCAGTTTTCTGACAGCCTGTGTTGCGATATACACAAGAAGCCGTGTAAAGCAGTCCTCTGCTTATCTGGCGGTTCCCGTACATGGCTTAGTCCGTTTGTGCTTTTTAATGTGCTTTCAAGTAACAGGTGAAATACGGCTACAGCATAGAAAGTAGAACCAGTGCAGATACAACAGTGTGAGAGCTGTTCGTGCAAGGATAGCAGCATATATTTACCAAAATTAGGCTGAAAATGTTGTGAGTTACTATATAATTTATTAGATATCACTTTTCTAGAAACACGATCCTCGTCATGTCTTCAGTACTGTGACCTCTATAGTGATTGTATCGCTATTATCGCGCCTAGCTCCACAGATCTATCGCGCCTATCTCCACAGATCTTCCCTGCACTGCAGATTCCCCAGCGCGTCGCCATCGTGCACGTTTATGGGTGACCGGGAAGACAGACCCTAGCTGGAGTAAATAGCTGTACTGTTTGTTCTCTTAGCTCTTGGACGTAATTAGTGGTTCTGCTTTCTACGCTTCGCCACACATCATTATCAACAGAGACACATATAAGCTTGTTTGGTCTAGCTCACCCTCAACAATCAGGCCAATGTCTTGTTGATGGTATGTGATCCACTTCACTGTCCCCCCCAATAGGCTACATTGTAAAAAAACATTTATTCATTTTCGGTTGGATGTGGTGTATTTTACCACAGCAATATTCATCGTATTTATTTTATCCCGCCAATCGCTGTATGTGGCCTCGTGTCACTGTAGATCTGCAGAGTGTTGCTGTTAATTTACAATTTAGCTAGAACACAACGTTAGGGTTGGACATTTACAATGAATTGTGTAGTAATAATTTACAATAATAAATCATTTAATATCTTACCATAATTTTAGCTTTACTTTTACACACGGCTGGTGTGACTGAACTCTACATGTATCGGCTTAAGCATCCACAATACATGTATGTAGCTCAAACCACTTGTATTCATTCTTGTCTGGGTGGGGGGGGGGGGGGACACAAACGAGAAGGAGCAAATTTTTTTTTATGCCAATTTCTTAGCCTCTCATTCAAACTGTGCTTTGTCTTGGCTTGAGCTAAATATTTAATTTGGAAATTTATTTAGCTTGACCCTTTCGATTTAGGGGACCTAATTGTTGATTAAAACGTTTCGGTGATGTCATTGTTGTCGAGACTAGTTTTAGGAGGTCATGTACCGACGGTGTATAATGTTGAAATCTACAAGAGTGAGAATGTATTATGCCACTAACGATGTTTATTTTAATGTCGAATGTCCCAGATATATACGAGAGCATATGAAAGTGTTTCTTACTGTCCGCCCTAAAACGCTGACACGAAGAATTTCAAATCGAACGGGAGCACATTAGGTATAAAAAAAACCTTACTACTATTTGTCCAACTTTTGATTACAAATATTTTGTGAATGTTGCAGCTGTTGTCAATGTCAGTGATAGACCTGTATTCTGTGTTTTATTGTTTATTTATTGTGCAGTTATCAGTTGTGCATGTATATCGCACACCAGTTCTTTTCCGGACCCAGACAATCCGAGTTTTTAGGACACCAACATATATAGTTTCCCGCCTTGCCAGTCAGCTTTGACATCGAGTAATCCAGCTAAACAATCTCCCTGCGTGACTGAACCAGTTTCCCCTTTGGTCGGTAGTTCATCTCACTTAACAAGACAGCGAACACGCGGAAGAGAGTAGGGATGGCCACAGACCCCCATTAATCTTCCATAAGCGACAATGTTAACGTTTATCGCTGTAGCTCAGTCCCAAACATTCCGTGGCCAGTAAGCTTTGGTGCATACCTGTCCCAGCCTGTGAGAAAGAAGCCATTAAAATCTTGACATAGGTTGACTGTAAAAATCTGGAACTTTCTATGCCGGCAGCTGGGAGAGGTGCCTAGCAACGCCAAGGGGAGTTCACTTGTAGCCTCACCACCACCTGTCTCCTTGTGTCCTCTCGCCCAGAATTTCAAACTTTCATCATTCGAACTCATACCTGCCCAAAGCTTAGACAGTTTCCATCATTTTGATACCAAGCATGCACCTGTACACCAAAAATGGCAGACTGGCAGCGAAAAAAAGACTTTACACCCTAAAATACACAGAATTACATTCCGGGATACGGAAGCGCTAATAGCGTACTGCTTCCAGACCGGTGCAGGCAAAGTCAATGACTATGAAAGAGTTGTCTACCTCTGTTGATCCTCTCCTACTGCTTGGGTAAATCCGTGTCGTCTGCTGGGAGAGTGCAAAAGGCGGGACGAGCCAGATATTCAAGAGAACATTTCAACAAAAGTGAGCAGATGCGTAGTACACTTGGCGTGGTGCTTTGCGGATCTCAGTCCGAATCGGGGAAGCACATCCAGGGCGAAAAAAGCCGGTGTTGCAAACAAGGTGATGGGTTTTTTTTGCGTGGGTATAAGGAGGTGGACTGGAACATTAAAAAGTGAACAGTGGTCCACATGAAAAATTCAGCTTGAGAAATCAGCATCCAGAATGTAACACACACTTTAGCTACTAGCAATTTTTTTTTTATTTTACAGTGATTTATTTCAGAGTGATTTGCACAGCTACAGTATTCGTCCGACTTCATTCTAATTTATTGTGTGTGTGTGTGTGTGTGTGTGTGTGTGTGTGTGTGTGTGTTTTTTGTTTGCTTGCTTGTTTTTTGGAGTTTATTTTTTTGGGTCACATGCACGTATTACTCAGATCATTCTACAATAAGAATTTAATCTCCTTAAAAGCAAGAAAGAACACGAGCATGCAAACTTAATTAATGTAATTTCCCATACCCAAATTGTGACATTAAGTTCGAAGTAGAAAAGATATTGAATGATCAACTACTACTCATTGACCAAAAGTTTAAGGAAGCAGTTACCATTTCATTGCTTTGCTTTTAAAGGATGTACATGTATAGAAATTATAATGTTGTATGACACCAAAGTAACACCTTACCCCGTGATGGGAGAAAAAGAAATGCTATTATTAAGTACCATGTAACTTTGAGTTTCTTTGCATGCCCTTTAACTCTTTTTATTTGGCAAGAATAAGTTGTTCCTAAACATGCACAAAAGTATTGGAAATCAGATTTTTTTGTGCTTAGAAAAAATTATTTGTGAGTGGGGCTCTTTACAGCTTACACTAAGACCATGTTGTCATGTGTTCTGTCTTTTCTTGTAATGAAGTCCTTTCACTTGTATGATAACACGTACAGTTTTCATGTGTATCATTAGGTAACATTTTGCAATTTTGGAAATCACATTCAGAAATGCTAAAATTTTTTATCAAATGACCTCATTTTTCTCATTTGTGAACCAAATCAGACTGAAATGAAGATATCTTTCTTTCACTTAACATACTTTTGCCATTCTCGTCAGTTAGCAGATGAAAAATGAAAGAAATGTTCACTTTTTTAGTGTTTGAGTGCCTCTTTTACGTCCTTTGTCTGAGTGTTCTCCCCTTTGCATGTTTTTATATGACTCAAGTTTTGAAAATACACAACTGTATTGGAAGACTAGACGTTGTGTTTTAGATGCGGTAGCATCCCAGTATTAGAGCAAGATAAGATATATTTGAGCAGTTTACTTGATTGAACTCACTTGTGTTTTTGAATCAGCATTGCATCTTGCTACAAAACATTTCTACTCCTTTGGATTAAAGGGTAGATTATTTGTTCCCATTGAATAGAAATTCCAATGATAATGATGAAACCGTTATAAATTTTTACCCTTTATTTGGAAGAACCAGATTTGCCTTTTCTGGCTAACTGTAATGGTATTGCAGTAGGAATTAATTCTGGAGCTATATTTGTAGTTTAAAGTTGAAAGATGTAATTGGTAAACATTTGAAATAAGTGACTAGCGATTGTTTATACTGAAAAAAGTGAATTTTTTGTTTGTGTTTTTGTTTTTTTTATATATATTTTTCCTGGTTGAGTTCCATGTTGCAAAGAAACGTTTTTATCCAAATCTTTTCATAGAGCCGTTGCATTAAGTTAAGTAAATTTTCAAGACAAACTGCTTTCGAGTTCGACAGTTCATCCTTAGATTTACCTCTGGGACAGCGGCCTGGCTGTCATACCTAACCTGTACCTTCAGCATTTTTGTACTGACAATATGAGTATAGGCCCCAGACCCACAAGGTGCATGTACCAGAGAATTATTCTTGAGTACATGTAAATAGGTGCTTGCTCTTCACCCCTACCTGTTCTGTGTGAAGAGTATTTGTTTACAGATCCTTTTCCGTCTTAGGGTAAATGGGTTACGTAGGACGGCATGGAGTTACAGTTAACTGAATGTAATTTGAGACTTCTATATCATGCTGTAGACAGCCATATTTACGCTGATTCTACTCCAGCTGCGAATAAATTGTCGTTAGGGTTACTGGTCCTTTATTTGACACACGAACAAATCCTCATCTTTTTGACCGTTAGTATACAGTTATATTGGTGTTCATATACATTGCACAGTAAAATAACCTGTACTTTTACCGTACAAAAGCATTCAGAATGCATTCATCATAATGTATTCATACTGTAAATACACACTTAGCAGCAAGATGAGTTGCTTTACATAACAATTTTGTAAATTTACCCGAAAATCAACAATAAAACTAGTCTATATATAGGTGTAAAGCAACAGAACGTGTTGGTGTACAATTACAACCGATTAACCAGACAATCATCTGTAAAAATACCCCATCTAAATTGCTGTATATGTACAGCAAAAAGTATTGGTCGCCCATTTGCCAGCACTTTTATCTGTAAACATACAATTTTGCTGATACAGTGTAATTTCCCTGCTATCTGATTGGTCATCTCCCCTCCGATCAGCACTGGCTTCTGGAGCCCCAGCCACCCGATGCGTCACAATCGTTTCGGTATGAATGAATGAATGATTATGGCTTAACGCCACCCTTTTCAGCCATAATGTGGAGAGAACATATTTAAATCAAGAAGCTGTTAAACGTTTTCGATGTGATAATGAGAAAATTATGCACAGGATGTAACGCGACTAAAGAAAATAATAAAAATTAGTTATGTACCATAAAAACAATAAAACAAACAAAACAAAGTATTAAGTACAAATATAGTATTTGTTTTATTGAATTTGGGGCAAAAATTTACGGCCGAGCCCGACATGCAAGCGTGTGTCACTAGGGAGAGGACTAAAACCTCTATGCAATATACAGCAGGTCCGTCCAGAGACACAGGCAAATATAATTATGCAGATGTGGATGGTCCTATAGATGACACACCTGTACGTGGAAGGATCGGCGTGCAATTAACCCACACACGCTTTAACTGGGGGGTATACTTACATTTATAAATGAAAACCTTAAGCAGGAGAAATAACAAGAAGAAAACTGGTGGGGGGGGGGGGGGGGGGCTAGATGTAATGAGTCTATGACATGACTGCTAGGAAGTAAGCTAATGAAATGCGGAAAGGGCGCGAAAAGCCAACCCTTGAGTACTGTCAGAGGAGGATGTTGGGAAGAGCATAAGAACAAAGGGCCATAAACAAGTCTGCTGGGAGCTGGTTGAACCAAACGATATCACCCATGGCATCCATAGAAGTAGTGACCCCCCATGTCAACAAAGTGGTATGCACGAGTGTAAAAGAAAGAAACGTGCTGCTATATACATACAGAGAAAAAAGGGGAACTAAATGAATTAGACTCCATACTATAAGTGGATATCGCCATGTAAACTATACAGCGTATGAACACCATGACAGAAATTGACTGCAAATCGGCACCCAGTGTTCAGTTATATACTTTTATGCGCTAAAAATAAAATCATTCAAAATTAAACAAAATAGATAGACAGACATGTTTAGGACCAGGTAAAAGAACCAAACCTTTCTTAAAACTCGAAATACTTCGTTTCGGTGCAGCACAGATATTGGCAATCATTGGGCACAAGAGTTTGCCATCGTTAACATTCTATCAACGTGTCGGCAACATCTAGAAATTAAACATACAGCGAAGTATCACTGCGTCTTGTCTAGGGTCCGCCATCTTTATTAATCAAGCCATATTGATGTCCACCATCAACTACCTTGATTCACTGAGGTGTGTTAGCTCTTAAAAGCCCAGAATTTCCCGCTATACATATGCATGATTCACGGCCCAATCAGGTTCCAGTGGACAGTTCAGAACAACACAGCAGTTGAAAATGGCTGTAGTGACAATTATGCGGTACATGGGATAAACTTATTCCACAGCAGACGTAGAAGCGCTAATTCGCCTAAAAAAATCCTGCACATCGACTTCTTAAAAGTTATCGACGCCCTGGAAGTGCGGCATAAACCCCAAGCATTCGTGTACATACATACATACTACACACACACACACACACACACACACTCACACACACAACACACACAACACACACACACACATACACACGCACACACATACATGCATACATACGTACGTACGTACACACATACACACATACGTACATACATACATACATACATACATACATACATACATACATACACACATACGTACGTACGTACGTACATACATACATACATACATACATACATACATACATACATACATACATACATACATACATACATACATACATACATACATACATACATACATACATACATGCATGCATACATACATACATAGATATATACATACATACATACATACAAACATACATACATACATACATACATACATACATACATTGCTGTTCTGCGTTCTCACAATTGTCAGTTCCGCTTGAACTGATTGGTCTGCATGCAAATGAGGGTGCGTCTTACAGTTACATATAAGCCATATATAAACGTGATTAGTGTCAGATCTGTGCGAAACATCGGTATATATATAGAAAATCACAAACAACGGCTCTTTTCTTCGTAATACAATTAATTCGTTATGATGGTTGATTGAGGAGGGGAGAGGGGACGCAAGGCATGTTTACGTGCATGGCTTACTGTAGAAGCTGGTCAATACTCCCCTCCCCCCTCCTCGCCTTAACCCACAACGATATCGAATACAATGCATCACTGGTGCTATTTTATGTACACTTAAGATCAAAGGGAAGGGGTAAGTACCATGTATTAATGCAAACAAACACTGAGACAGAACTTTCTGCCTCATAACTTTCTGCATAATTCATTGTTTCTTTTCAGGTATCATTTAAGATCATAATATTTTCCCACGTCCTTCCTCGTCACTTCCATTTGCACAAATCAAACCGCTAAATCATGATATATGTACATCCCCTTAGGATGTGAGAGGACACTGGGCTAGTGATTTGCTGCACTAAGCTCATTTATATGTACGTTCACAGGCTACATGTACCAACGCCAAACGTCACAACGTGAAACCGTTGTTGTTGTTGTTGTTCAGCACCTCATCTGCATGTCTGCTCGTAATATGGGTGGAGCACTGACGAAGCCACGTCACCGCAGTCATACTCACGCGTTCTTCTACATCTGGAGCGAGGTGATCAACATTTCCATTCTTCATCATGCGCCTGAAGCATTTTATCTACTTCAGACTCTGTACAGTCACCTTGTTGTTCTGGCAGAACTAATGTGGTATAAATGCTGAATATTTTATACACGACAAACACACCTACAGTATGATCCACATAAACATTCCTCTGAGTTACTCCTTTTGCAACTGACATCTACGTGCGATATTTGTAAATCTTTGTCTAAGACACACAAATTTTGGTGTAAGGCTTACGAACAGTGGCAATCCCACGCTATATTCCACGAAGGGTATAGGTAGATGTCTACATTCAAATGTAATGGGCGTCTTTGTGGCCGAGGGGCTAGCACGTCACCGCCGGGCAATGACCCACGAGCCTCCCACCAATGCGATCGCTGTGAGTTCTAGTCCAGCCGTACGTTGCAACGTCTGGCAAAAAACCTGCGGATGGTGTTGGGTTTCCCCGGGCACTGCCCGGTTTCTTCCTACCATAATGCTGGCCGCCGTCGTATAAGTGAAATATTGCGGCGTAAAACAACAATTTATTTATCTATTTGATTGGTGTTTTACGCCGTACTCATAAAACATCAATCAAATAAATACATAAATCGTAGTGTAGTGGAGTGGTAGTGTAAACGAATGGTGTAGGCAGACGTCTACATTCAAATGTAATATAAGCGTCCTACACTATATCGTAATATAGAGAAGTGGTGTAGCCAGACGTCTATGCTATATCGTAGTGTAGACGGACGTCTACTCTCTTAAGGGAACTACAATCGACAATTCCTGAAGACCTCTTAATGGTCATTGTTCATCCCACAAATGAGTTACTCTAATATCGTCTCTGAGAAATGGGCTATCTCCACCCAACATCGTACAAGTCAAATATTCTGGAGCATTAAATTAATGCAATATATTAAAACCAACCACATTATTATACATTTAACGTGGCATGGCAATCGGAACCAGAATCTATACCGAATGGATTGATAGGCGCCCCCTCCACATACTCGCACCCGCCCCCCATCCCCACGTCTGACTCCAAACAGACAGACATTCCTTATCCATTACAAAGACACACTGGGTTTTAAAATTCATCATAATATCCCGTAATTGTATAATACCTGTTGACACCAATTTCTCCTCTCAATGTGGACTGGTGCGTCCTCACAATGTGGCTGGTGCGTCCTCACAATGTGGACAGGTTCGTCCCCTCAGTGTGGACTGGTGATGGCGAATCGTTAACACTAAATCTGTAACACTTGTTGACACCAATGTGTCGTATCAATGTGGACTGGTGATGGCGAATCAACACTAAAGCTATAATTTACAAGAGGAAACACTAACGCCAATAAGTATAAGTGACTCTTCAAACAGAAATGAACTGGGTTCTGCTTGTAGCAACTGTTTGTGCTTTCCCTTTCTACACATATCCCCCACTTATTCCATTATTTGTTAAGTTAGCAGCTGAGATATTGCAAATGATATGCCAAAAGAAATTCTTCACAAGGGACAAAATCAAGGATGCTTTTCATCACACTCTATAAAGCTACAAAATGCGAAGGCTGACAAGTCAAGTGGCTTTGATGAACATTTATTCGTAGTCAAAAACGTGTAAGTCAAATGAAGAACGCGCATACCTATTGATACAAAGTTAAAATACGTGTGCCCCACAAGGAACTTTAATTGAACAACATGTTTACTCTGAAAAAAAAAACACCATGGAGATGGAATGACTTAAAATGAAGTTAATATACGTTCACCAAGTATTGCCGTATAAGTCACACATACTAGAACCCTTTGCGCCTCATATTTATTCATTTCAACTTTTATATTTTATATGACTTAATCAGTCATCCACATCATATCGCATCCCAACCTCCCTCTTAACCTGGTCCACCAATCCCATCACGAATTCGCTGTGTGACACCGGTAACAAGGCACTCTCTGTCAGACCTAAATGAAAATAAACACGCATCAGAGTACTGTATGAAATTTGTCCTTTAAATTCAAGCCTGCACCAAATCTATCTCCATCGCACAGAATTCTGTTACACGTGTCAGGTGGATGAGACGCTTGACCTCTATCTAACCTATCTCCACAGCACAGAATTCTGTTACTCGTGTCAAGTGGATATGACGCTTGACCTTTTATATAATCTACTTCCATCGCACAGAATTCTGTTACACGTGTCAGGTGGATGAGACGCTTGACCTCTATCTAATCTATCTCCACAGCACAGAATTCTGTTACACGTGTCAGGTGGATGAGACGCTTGACCTCTATCTAATCTATCTCTATCCCACGGAATTCTGTTACACGTGTCAGGTGTCAGGTGTCAGGTGCACTATGTTATCCAACAAAGAAGTAGTACTTCTGATACATTTTCCTGTGACATTTACCTTTGAGAATACACTGCCTGACGTGATCCGCTTCGTATGACAGACCTGCACTGTTCCTGTAGTGAAACTTGGCGTCTGTTTTCGGTAGGTCAATGGTCACTGTTTCGGATGGCAAGGTCATTTCTGTGGGACACCACATGGGGCTATTTATCTGTGGGCAGAAAAGAGCGACATCTGGCGGTCAGGTACAGATTATCACTTCAATTGACAACACTGCCGTGCACAGAATAGGCCACTGCAAAATACGGCATCCTTGGTTATAGTCAAGGTAATCGGTAAATTATTCAATAACTTTGGATAATCTTAGCTTCGCGTTTTTTTTTTTGTTTGTTTCTGTCAAAGCTTTTCCGAACAATGAACACAATATTTTTTCTTTGATCACATTTACTGTTAAATTTCAGTTTTATAGCTTGTTTACATAGAGAAAGAAAAGCAGTTTACCAGAAAGCATATTACCGTTTATATACACTGTGATCGGCAACATGTGGACAGAATTTCAGAGTAATCCGCCACACTATATATGTTCCTGAATGCTTTAAAGTACATTAAGTACAAATCTTGTCAAAGATGTCTCAGCTCGCATTTCACATTATTGCCAACATACATATGGCACACATCCGGTTGACCCCACCCTAACCTGTGATTATCTCTAAGATTTAGGTGACCACAAAGGCTACAGAGATTCGCCATCAGGAATTACAAAACATTTGGATCAGATAAATGCGTGTAACTGAAACAATCCGGGTTTATTACACATACCATTATGTGGCATATCTGCTGGAATATAACAACCTACATTTCATGCGACATTTTTCTCCGAATATAGCAACGTTATGTGTGCCTCCACCTCATCAGCTACCATTACCTGGCATTTTGTTCCGTATATAATAGTGTGATTTGTGCCCTCATAAGCAGCACGTACCTTTATCTGACCTTTTGTTCCGAATATGACGTCATTTGTACCCTCATAAGCAGCACGTACCTTTATCTGACCTTTTGTTCCGAATATAACAACGTCATTTGTGCCCTCATAAGCAGCACGTACCTTTATCTGACCTTTTGTTCCGAATATAACAATGTCATTTGTGCCCTCATAAGCAGCCCGTACCTTTATCTGACCTTTTGTTCCGAATATAACAATGTCATTTGTGCCCTCATAAACAGCACATACCTCTTTATCTGACCTTTTGTTCCGAATATAACAACGTCATTTGTGCCCTCATAAGCAGCACGTACCTTTATCTGACCTTTTGTTCCGAATATAACAACGTCATTTGTGCCCTCATAAACAGCCCGTACCTTTATCTGACCTTTTGTTCCGAATATAATAGCGTCATTTGTGCCCTCATAAGCAGCCCGTACCTCTTTATCTGACCTTTTGTTCCGAATATAACAATGTCATTTGTGCCCTCATAAGCAGCACATACCTCTTTATCTGACCTTTTGTTCCGAATATAACAACGTCATTTGTGCCCTCATAAGCAGCACGTACCTTTATCTGACCTTTTGTTCCGAATATAACGTCATTTGTGCCCTCATAAGCAGCACGTACCTTTATCTGACCTTTTGTTCCGAATATAACACCGTTATTTGTGCCCTCATAAGCAGCACGTACCTTTATCTGACCTTTTGTTCCGAATATAACAATGTCATTTGTGCCTCATAAGCAGCACGTACCTCTTTATCTGACCTTTTGTTCCGAATATAACAATGTCATTTGTGCCCTCATAAACAGCACATACCTCTTTATCTGACCTTTTGTTCCGAATATAACAACGTCATTTGTGCCCTCATAAGCAGCACGTACCTTTATCTGACCTTTTGTTCCGAATATAACAACGTCATTTGTGCCCTCATAAGCAGCACGTACCTTTATCTGACCTTTTGTTCCGAATATAATAGCGTCATTTGTGCCCTCATAAGCAGCCCGTACCTTTATCTGACCTTTTGTTCCGAATATAACAATGTCATTTGTGCCCTCATAAGCAGCCCGTACCTCTTTATCTGACCTTTTGTTCCGAATATAACAATGTCATTTGTGCCCTCATAAGCAGCACATACCTCTTTATCTGACCTTTTGTTCCGAATATAACAACGTCATTTGTGCCCTCATAAGCAGCACGTACCTTTATCTGACCTTTTGTTCCGAATATAACAACGTTATTTGTACCCTCATAAGCAGCACGTACCTTTATCTGACCTTTTGTTCCGAATATAACAACGTCATTTGTACCCTCATAAGCGGCGCTGTAGTTCAGTTCAGCCATTCGACCATCGTTGTATTTAAAAATAATACAACCAGCTTCATCCACATCTGACAAAATATAGGAACACAATATTACACAAGGCATACAGGATGTCAGTCCTTAACAGATAATCTTGTCGCATAAAATTAAAATGACGTTCATAAAAAGCTATATCCAAACAATACCTTCAAAAATCTGACACGAACAAGGTACCAGGCAAACGCCCTGATTTAAAGCGAAGGCTGTAGGCCTGTAGATAACTCCCAAATAATTCCGACTTGTGAAGCAAGTCTAGCGTATTTAATCCAGTGGCTCAATTTGAATGAATGAAAGAATGAATGAACGAATTCTTGATGTTTAATGTCGTTCTAATTTTTCAGTCATATGATGACGAGGAGTCATTAGTTGTGTGTACATTTACTGTTTTCTTGTGACATCTCCATATCGCCACAGTTCTACCGAAGACACCAGACATGACACCCCACCCAGTCACATTATACTGACAGTGGGCCAACCAGCCCTGTTTCCTTGCTCTAACCTCTCATTGCTGATCGCCAAGTCTTTGGTATAACCCGGTATAATCTCGGGTCACCCGACATCGAGGGGGACAATCCATTAGGTCACCGAAGCGGTCAGGTTCAATCTGAGGACAGCACATTTTATAACCCGTCAAAGCATTATACACACCTCCTATCATTGTCCCCTCTATCGTCACCTTGTCGGGTTTCCCAAACAAAAAGACTGCAATGTTAAGCGGGTAGACCCCAAGGTCTAACAAGGCTCCACCTCCCAGAGCCTTGTTGGAGATCCGCTCCATGCTGAAGGCAGGGAAGGCAAATTGCACTCGCAACATCCGGGCTTTTCCCACAGTCTGCTTAGCCAGTTCCTCCAAAACCCGTTTGAAAATGGGGAAAAATCGGGTCCATACGGCCTTGAAGAGAGGAAATCGATGAACTGAACGACGAGGGTTTCACGTGCATGTAGTAAATACTGATGTCATGGGACTTTGTGTTCGATGCTGTTTATCCAGTCATTATCTGTAGCTTGATTGTGATTTTGGGTCCAAAATACAGTCTGATTTATTGGCACCGGTAGAGAAAGCCACCAGTTGCCCGTTGTTCAAAAGTGTATTAAAATTCAAAGCAGGTTTAAACCTTATAAAGACCAGGAATTCCTTTTTAAACTATCACAAGCCAGACCAGATTGTTTGTTAGTTGCAGAAGACAAACGCCAAAATCTGAAATGTGGCAGACGTTACTTTCTGTTGCTGTTTAATAACTTATCGGCGCCAATCGGCGCTTTATTGCTTGATAATAAATTATACACTTCAGTAATATAAACATGGTTGTTCATGTATACGTGTTCTGTTTGGTTTGTGATACGTGTTCTGTGCATCATATAAGGTACAGACTCTGAAACGGAACCCACCAGCTAATACCAAGTGTATCATATATCATACATTCGTAATATATATCCAAATATATATCTTTTCACCGACATGTGTGTTTTGGTTTATTTCAACGATCATTAGTTATTTGATGAAATAACTTTTTTTTTGACATCTAGTTCCATAATCAGGCATTACAAGGGTTAATGCCAGTCTTTCCCATATATAAATCAAATGCACGTTAGCCCAGGCTAAAGTTAATACCGGCCTTAATTGTTAACACACGTTCGAACATCTGTGTGGAGATACAGGACGAACCTCCTATTTAAAGCTATATCCAGACCAGCTGCAAATGGATTCGGATAAGTGATCTCATTTTGTGATTCCAGGGAGAGCGATGTTTAAGCAACTGAGCTAAAGATACTCAATGAACTATTTAGGAATTTCCATCGTACAAAGGCCCATAAGAAATACTTACGTGCGTGCTAGTATGGGCGTGTAGTCAGCATTTTAACATGTAAAAGTGTGAAGTATATGAAGCCGCTGTGATCAGAGGATGACATCAAACAAACACTCACACTCCCAGAAACTTCCGGCAGAATTATACTACACAGGTCACACCGAAAATAAGAATACAGTTTCACTGTAGTCCAAATCTTACTTCGATGATCAGTCCTATTCAATGTTATTTGAGCACGCTTGAGCACGATATTTTATTTTCACTGGACAAAGAGTATATCTTTGTTTGTTTATCCGGAAACAATGATTACTGCACATCATGATTTATTTACACATTCATTTTATACATATACAAAAACGGATTTATAAATTAAAAAAGAAACAGAGAATGCCATTTCTTACCTCCATAAAGAAGAGCTTCTTTTCCTTAGCCAATGACGTCATTTCCTTAAGCTGTTTCAAGTTCATGGCGGCCGGTTTTTCAACGAGCACGTGCTTACCATGGTTAAGGAATAGAAGAGTGAGTTTGTGGTGCTCTGGATGGATGGTGCCAATATACACCACATCTGTAAGATAATGAAGAGCTGATTACAGGGCTCGGGGTAGATGGTGCCAATATACACCACATCTGTTGTGGTGGTGTCAATGTACACCGCATCTGTTGTGGTGGTGTCAATGTACACCACATCTGTTGTGGTGGTGTCAATGTACACCACATCTGTTGTGGTGGTGTCAATGTACACCACATCTGTTGTGGTGGTGTCAATGTACACCGCATCTGTTGTGGTGGTGTCAATGTACACCTCATCTGTTGTGGTGTCAATGTACACCACATCTGTTGTGGTGGTGTCAATGTACACCACATCTGTTGTGGTGGTGTCAATGTACACCACATCTGTTGTGGTGGTGTCAATGTACACCACATCTGTTGTGGTGGTGTCAATGTACACCACATCTGTTGTGGTGGTGTCAATGTACACCACATCTGTTGTGGTGGTGTCAATGTACACATTCTCTGCAAGACGAGAGAGATTAATTCACGGCTGCCAAGATCAATGGTCGCAATATACACAAATACACCGATCTCCAGAGCACCCGAATAATTATATCAGCTGAGAATTACTTCACTATTTAATCACATCTAAATATTTGTAATGGATCTGTCGATTTCTTGTAATGTTATTTAACAGAACTGTTCACCGAATTTAGCGTGGCCTAGTTAACCAACCTAACCAACCACAGTGAATGTATTAGACGTTAAATGTATTAGATGAAATAACATTTCCTTGTTACGGGACATTCAGAAGAACTGGAAATAACATTGCCTTGTTACGGGACATTCAGGAGAATTGGATACCATTGCCTTGTGACGGGACATTCAGGAGAATTGGATACCATTGCCTTGTGACGGGACATTCAGGAAAACTGGAAATAACATTCCCTTGTAACGGGACATTCGGGAGAACTGGATACCATTCCCTTGTGACGGGGCATTATGAAGAATTGAAAATAAAATTCCCTTGTGACGGGAGATTCTGAAGAATTGGAAATAACATTTCGTTGTGACGGGATATTCAGGAGAACTGCAAAAAACATTCCTTTGTGACGGGACATTCAGGAATACTGGAAATAGCATTGCCTTGTGACGGGACATTCAGGAAAACTGGAAATAGCATTGCCTAGTGAAGGGACATTCAGGAGAACTGGAAATAACATTCTCTTGTGACGGGACATTCAGGAAAACTGGATACCATTGCCTTGTGACGGGACATTTGGAAGAATTGGAAATAACATTCCCTTGTGACGGGACATTCCGGAGAACTGGATACCACTGCCTTGTGACGGGGCATTCTAAAGAATAGAAAATAACATTCCCTTGTGACGGGACATTCTGAAGAATTGGAAATAACATTTCGTTGTGACGGGATATTCAGGAGAACTGCAAAAAACATTCCTTGTTACGGGACATTCAGAAGAACTGGAAATAACATTGCCTTGTGACGGGACATTCAGGAGAATTGGATACCATTGCCTTGTGACGGGACATTCAGGAAAACTGGAAATAACATTCCCTTGTAACGGGACATTCGGGAGAACTGGATACCATTCCCTTGTGACGGGGCATTATGAAGAATTGAAAATAAAATTCCCTTGTGACGGGAGATTCTGAAGAATTGGAAATAACATTTCGCTGTGACGGGATATTCAGGAGAACTGCAAAAAACATTCCTTTGTGACGGGACATTCAAGAATACTGGAAATAGCATTGCCTTGTGACGGGACATTCAGGAAAACTGGAAATAGCATTGCCTAGTGAAGGGACATTCAGGAGAACTGGAAATAACATTCTCTTGTGACGGGACATTCAGGAAAACTGGATACCATTGCCTTGTGACGGGACATTTGGAAGAATTGGAAATAACATTCCCTTGTGACGGGACATTCCGGAGAACTGGATACCACTGCCTTGTGACGGGGCATTCTAAACAATTGAAAATAACATTCCCTTGTGACGGGACATTCTGAAGAATTGGAAATAACATTTCGTTGTGACGGGACATTCAGGAGAACTGCAAAAAACATTCCCTTGTGACGGGACATTCAGGAAAACTGGAAATAACATTGCCCTGTGACGGGACATTCAGGAGAACTGGAAATAACATTCTCTTGTTATAGGACATTCAGGAGGACTGGATACCATTGCCTTGTGACGGGACATTCAGAAGAATTGGAAATAACTTTCCCTTGTGACGGGACATTCCGGAGAACTGGATACCATTGCCTTGTGACGGGGGCATTCTGAAGAATTGAAAATAACATTCCCTTGTGACGGGACATTCTGAAGAATTGGAAATAACATTTCGTTGTGACGGGATATTCAGGAGAACTGCAAAAAACATTTCGTTGTGACGGGACATTCACGAAAACTGGAAATAAAATTCCCTTGTAACGGGACATTCTAAAGAATTGGAAATAACATTGCCTTGTGACGGGACATTCAGGAGAACTGGATATCATTGCCTTGTGACGGAACATTCAGGAAAACTGGAAATAACATTCCCTTGTGACGGGATATTCCGGAGAACTGGATACCATTGCCTTGTGACAGGGCATTCTGAAGAACTGAAAATATAATTCCCTTGTGACGGGACATTATGAAGAATTGGAAATAACATTTCGTTTTGACGGGACATTCAGGAGAACTGGAAATAACATTCCCTTGTGACGGGACATTCCGGAGAACTGGATACCATTGCCTTGTTACGGGACATTCTGAAGAATTGGAAATAACATTCTCTTGTGACGGGACATTATGAAGAATTGAAAATAACATTTCGTTTTGACGGGGCATTCAGGAGAACTGGAAATAACATTCCCTTGTGACGGGGCATTCAGGAGAACTGGATACCATTGCCTTGTGACGGGACATTCAGGAAAACTGGAAATAACATTCCCTTGTGACGGGACATTCAGGAGAACTGGATACCATTGCCTTGTGACGGGACATTCAGGAAAACTTGAAATAACATTCCCTTGTGACGGGACATTCCGGAGAACTGGATACCATTGCCTTGTGACAGGGCATTCTGAAGAACTGAAAAAAAATTCCCTTGTGACGGGACATTCGGAAGAATTGGAAATAACATTTCGTTTTGACGGGGCATTCAGGAGAACTGGAAATAACATTCCCTTGTGACGGGGCATTCAGAAGAACTGGAAATAACATTGCCTTGTGACGGGACATTCAGGAAAACTGGAAATAACATTGCCTAGTGACGGGACATTCAGGAGAACTGGAAATAACATTCTCTTGTGACGGGACATTCAGGAAAACTGGAAATAACATTGCCTTGTGACGGGACATTCAGGAGAACTGGAAATAACATTCTCTTGTGACGGGACATTCAGGAAAACTGGATACCATTGCCTTGTGACGGGACATTCGGAAGAATTGGAAATAACATTCCCTTGTGACGGGACATTCCGGAGAACTGGATACCACTGCCTTGTGACGGGGCATTCTAAACAATTGAAAATAACATTCCCTTGTGACGGGACATTCTGAAGAATTGGAAATAACATTTCGTTGTGACGGGACAGTCAGGAGAACTGCAAAAAGCATTCCCTTGTGACGGGACATTTAGGAAAACTAGAAATAACATTGCCTTGTGACGGGACATTCAGGAGAACTGGAAATAACATTCTCTTGTTATGGGACATTCAGGAAAACTGGATACCATTGCCTTGTGACGGGACATTCTGAAGAATTGGAAATAACTTTCCCTTGTGACGGGACATTCCGGAGAACTGGATACCATTGCCTTGTGACGGGACATTCTGAAGAATTGAAAATAAAATTCCCTACTGATGGGACATTCTGAAGAATTGGAAATAACATTTCGTTGTGACGGGATATTCAGGAGAACTGCAAAAAACATTCCCTTGTGACGGGACATTCAGGAAAACTGGAAATAACATTCCCTAGTGACGGGACATTCAGGAGAACTGGATATCAATGCCTTGTGACGGGACATTCTGAAGAATTGGAAATAACATTCTCTTGTGACGGGACATTCAGGAAAACTGGAAATAACATTGCCTTGTGACGGGACATTCAGGAAAACTGGATACCATTCCCTTCTGACGGGACATTCAGGAGAACTGGAAATAACATTCTCTTGTGACGGGACATTCAGGAGAACTGCAAAATACATTCCCTTGTGACGGGACATTCAGGAGAACTGCAAAAAACATTCCCTTGTGACGGGACATTCGGGAGAACTGGACACCATTTCCTTGTGACGGGCATTCTGAAAAATTGAAAATAAAATTCCCTTGTGACGGGACATTCTGAACAATTGGAAATAACATTTCGTTGTGACGGGACATTCAAGGAGAACAGCAAAAAACATTCCCTTGTGACGGGACATTCAGGAGAACTGCATAAAACATTCCCTTGTGACGGGACATTCAGGAAAAGGGCAAAAAAACATTGCATAGAGACGGGACATTCAGGAGAACTGGAAATAACATTCCCTTGTGACGGGACAATCAAGAGAAAGGAAAATAACATTCCCTTGTGACGTGATATTCAGAAGAACTGGAAATAACATTTCATTGTGACGGGACATTCAGGAGAACGGCAAAAAACATTCCCTTGTGACGGGACATTCTGGAAAACTGGAAATAACATTTCGTTGTGACAGGACATTCATGAGAACGGAACATAACATTTCGTTTTGACGAGGCATTCAGGAGAACTGGAAATAACATTCCCTTGTGACAGGATATTCTGAAGAATTGGAAGCAACATTTTGTTGTGACGGGATATTCTGAAGAATTGGAAATAACATTTCGTTGTGACAGGACATTCAGGAGAACTGCGAAAAAAAACATTCCCCTCTGACGGGGCATTCAGGACAACTGGATACCACTGCCGTGTGACGGGATATTCTGAAGAATTGGAAATAACATTCCCTTGTGACGGGATATTCTGAAAAATTGGAAATAACATTTCCTTCTGAGGGGACATTCAGGATAACTGGATACCACTGCCATGTGACAGGGCATTCTGAAGAATTATAAATAACATTCCCTTGTGACGGGATATACTGAAGAATTGGAAATAACATTCCCTTGCGACGGGATATTCTGAAGAATTGGAAATAACATTTCGTTGTGACAGGACATTCAGGAGAACTGCAAAAAAAACATTCCCCTCTGACGGGACATTCAGGATAACTGGATACCACTGCCGTGTGACAGGGCATTCTGAAGAATTAGAAATAACATCCCTTGTGACGGGACATTCTGAAGAATTGGAAATAACATTCTCTTGTGACAGGACATTCTGAAAAATTGGAAATAACATTTCGTTGTGACAGGACATTCAGGAAAACTGCAAAAAATATTCCCTTCTGAGGGGACATTCAGGATAACTGGATACCACTGCCGTGTGACAGGGCATTCTGAAGAATTGGAGATAACATCCCTTGTGACGGGATATTCTGAAGAATTGGAAATAACATTTCGTTGTGACAGGACATTCAGGAGTACGGAACATAACATTCCCTTGTGACGGGACATTCAGGAAAACTGGAAATAACATTTCGTTGTGACAGGACATTCAGGAGAACGGAACATAACATTTCGTTTTGACGGGGCATTCAGGAGAACTGGAAATAACATCCCCTTTTGACGGGACATTTTGGAGAACTGGAAATAACATTTGGTTATGACGGAACATTCACGAGATCGGAAAATAACATTTCCTTGTCACGGGACATTCCTGAGAACTGGAAATAGCATTTCCTTGTGACGGACATTCTGGAGAACTGGCAATAACATTCCGTTGTGAAGGGACATTCAGGAAAACTGGAAATTACATTTCGTTTTGTCGGGACATTCAGAAGAACTGGAAATAACATGCCCCTGTGACGGGACATTTCCGAAGAACTGTAATTTATATTTCAGAATCGTAACATACTAACCTACATTGGCATCTTGGGCAAGTTCAAGGTAGGACCCATAAGCTGTGGCAATTCCCCGTTCTTTAGCAAATTCTTGAGCCCTAGACAGGTCTCGTGCCGCCACAGCAACAGCCTATGAAATATGAACAAAAATGTATCAACACCAGCTTCTG